>NW_015557235.1:316102-323751 GCF_001515605.1 Sinocyclocheilus anshuiensis | reverse complement strand
TTTATGCTCTTTGTGTGTGTGTGTGTGTGTGTGTGTGTGTGTGTGTGTGTGTGTGTGTGGGTAGGTGTTTATCTATGTTTCTATATCTCAACTGGTATAGCATGGCGCTAGCAACGCAAAGGTCATGGGTTTCATTCCCAGGGGACAAACATACAAATGAAATTGAAAATTGTGTGTTGCTTTGGATAAAAGTGTCTGCAAACTTACAGTATGTAGAACATGCAACATATAAAGTACTTTTCAAAAGTTTGTAATAATTATGCACACAGGACATAATTATTTTTTTTAAAAGCTGCAGTCCGTAACTTTTGGCGCTCTAGCGGTTAATAAACAGAACTGCGTGTATCTTGCGGAAGAACATTGTAGCCGGAGCTACTTCTCTCGGTTTATGTCTATGATGAATCACGCAGGTACTGGGCTACTCCGCAGCGGTTCCACCAGTACCAGTCTGAGCTAGTCTAAATAATCAAAAAAGTATTCAGCAGTAATATTATGACAATTATAATGATTTCTGAAGGACACTGAAGACTGGAGTAATGATACTGAAAATTTAGCTTTGCATCACAAGAGTAAATTACATTTTAAAATATATTAAAAATGGAAAACAGTTTTTTTATATTGCAATAATATTTCACAGTTTTACATTTTTTACTGTATTCCTGATCAAATAAATTCAGCCTTGGTAACATTTTTCGAAAACATTAAAAAATGTAATTATTCCAAACTTTTGACATTTAGCGTATGTGTAATATCCCCCTTTCCCACTATTTGTTTTGCAGATGTTTCAGGTAATCCAGTCTGAGAAGCCTCTGTACGTGCAGGCGGGGAACTGCGTGGAGACCAACAGCTGGATCGAGGTACTGAGTCAGGTCAGCCGCTGTAACCCGGGACGGCTCAGCACGTTTCACCCGTCTGCTTACGTGGGTGGATCCTGGTTATGCTGTAAGGAACTCAATGAGAACACCCCTGGCTGCAAACCCTGCACTGCGTAAGATATCTTATTAATACATTCACATTTGATCGCTTTATCAAATGTGTTCACGTTCTTGTTTTTGATGTCTGATTCTGTCTTATAGGACAGTGTTGGCTAATATTCAACTGGACATCGACTGTGACAGAGAAACAGAACGAATCTTCTCCTTCTTCTCCTCCAACCGCTCCAGACTACAGAAGATGGAGGGTGTGTATAGCCTAAAAACAGACTCAAATCAAAACTGGCCCCATTTACTTTCTTAATACACATTTTGTCTGTTTGTGCATGATTCATCAGTGTATGTTTTCATAATATTTTATCAAAATGTACTTTCTCCACTACTGAAAAAATAGTTTCTTGTCTATTGATGTAACAATGACTTATGAAATAGCAGCTAATGTCAAATCATTTCAGTTGATCCAGGATATTTCCTGCTCAATTTTCAGTTTCACTCAGAAACAGTGAAATGTTTGAACTCACTTTTGTATTATTGAACACAGTCATTTTTATTACTACCAGTTTCTAATTTTTTTACATAGCAATAAAGTTGGTTTCATTTGTCTGTGTCTACAGATGCCTGTGCCGGTATGTCAGTGTATCTTGGGCAGCAGGAGGAGTGTTCAGCCTTCACCATACAGGACCCTAAAGAGACCTTCCGTACTATTAAAGAGCTCGGAGAAGTACTGGACGATCTGCAGGCTCAACACGACTCAAAGGGAGCACTAACTGATGAACCAGGCACTATGTAAGACACCCAAAATCTGTTAAAATTGGCATGAATTAAGACATCACATTTGCAAAGTGCAAAATGTGAATTGTAATATAGATTTTTTTTTTAAATCATTAATTTTATATATTATTTTTAATTATTTTATTAAAAGAATAGTTCACCCAAAACAAACATTTGCTGAAAATGTACTCACCCTCAGGCCATGTACAGTAGATGAGTAGATGTTTCTTCATTGGAACAGATTTTGAGAACATTTGCATTATATCACTTGCTCACCATTGGATCCTTTGCAGTGAATGGGTGCCGTCAGAACGAGAGTCCAAACACCTGATAAAAACAACACAATGATCCACCAGTAATCCACATGACTCCAGTCCATCAATTAATGTCTTGTGAAGGGAAAAGCTGCATGTTTGTAATAAATAAATCCATCACCATTGCTTCTGGCTAAGAGTCCTCTATCCATAGTATTGCTTTCTCCAGTGAAAAAGTCTTCTTGTCTAAATCAGGAGAGAATATGTTCAGATAAAGCACCATTTACAAGTAAAAACAGTCAAAACATTTTTGGTCCCACTTTATATTAGGTGGCATTAATATGTACTTACATTTAAATTAGTCATCTGATACAATGCACTTATTGTGTACATACATACATGTTTTTACATTGTACTTATATTTAAAAATACCTTCATGTAATTACATAATTACATTTATAATTACACTGTTGACTTACATCTTAACCCACCCTTAAACCTACCCATACCACCAAACCTGTCGCTAACCTTACCCGTATCCCACCTCAATAGCAGCAGTATTGCAATATGAAAACAACATTGTACTTCTTTTTTTAATGTAGTAGTTGTGGCCACCTAATATAAAGTGATGTGTGAGCACAACAGGGGATAGACTTTTTCACTAGAGGAAGCAATATTATGGATTATGGACTCTATACTATTTTGGCCAGATGCGATGGTTTAAAATTAAAACGCAAACGCTCTTAAAGTGGTACTTAAGTTGCTGTCTGTTCATGAAGTGCTGAAATGTCATTGACATTTCCTAAATTTACATATTATTGCTCTTTTGTTGACTTTGATTGCTTCTGGTGTCCTCATTTGTAAGTCGCTTTGGATAAAATATTTACTTATATTTAGCTACGCTTCAGGGACATTCACCAATCAAGCGGTGCTCTTTGATCCTCAAAGTAATATCGATGACAGCAATGCTGCTCAATACTGCAGTGCTGGCAAGAACAGCTCTGGATATCAAGAAGAAAAGGTTGCAAAATAAAAGTAAATTATTAAGGTTGTTCTCTTTTATTTGGCCATATTATGTGGGTTGGCCACCGGGCCTCAGTGGCTTTCTTCTAGGACAGATAAAAGGGAGCCTGGATGAATTTAAAATGCGCACAAAAGGAACAACGGTATCACTTTGCCAACATTTTTTTTTATTATTATTCTCATAAATCAGTCAGTTAACCAAGTTGGAGTCTATTTCAACATTTTATTACTGTTTTGACATAAGGTTTGAGGTACAGATGTTTTTTGTGGAATAGGTGGAAATTTTATTCTCAAAATATTATGACTTTAATCTTGAAATATTAGATTTATATATTTTGATGTGCCACTAAAATGCTGTTGCAAGAAACAAACTCATCTACATCTTGGCTGGCAAATACATTTAAAAGTACATTTTCAGCAAACATTTTTCGTTAAAAAGTACTAAATCAAAATCCCCCCCCCCAAAAAGCTATTAGACAAAATTTTGTCTTGTGTGTGTGGGTATATGTGCAGCAAAATTGTTTGACATTCTTTTTACTTTAATTTATAGGGAGAATCCTATAGTTGGAAAGACAGCGTAACATTGTGACTGCAGGACCAGGTGGTACTGACACAGCCACACAAGCAGAGGGCGCTGTGTTTGTCGACATAGAGGAGCACAACAGCGCTCTGATTATGCTCAGAGAAGTGCTGCCGTTCCACATGTGACCGAGCCTGTCTGGAGTTACAGTGTACTTAGAAGAATTTGGCCAGTCAGGAGTCCAGTGGTGTATCCGTGAGTTGCTATCATTGGAAAAATCTAGCTCTTTTCTCTGTGTGCTCTGTCTTCTATCAGTTTTTAAGATCGTTTCGAAACCTCAATCGCCAGTCCGCACAGTAAGAAAAGATTGCAATCACCTCTTATCCCATTCCTAAACAGGCTGTGAAAGTCCAGACACCAGAGTTTGTCTGAGAAATTATAGCTGCTAAAATAGTCTTTGAAAGAACTCAACCTTCACATATTTCTTTATTAACCGTCAGTTTTTCAGACTACTGGTCGTCTGATGTTTTGACAAGTAAAATAACCATGTCTTAAAGGGAATCTTCGTTGTTCTTTATAGTTATAGTATCATCCCTCTCACCCATCCCTTTGAGTGTGTGCATGGTTTTCTATCTGTAGTGGATAGAATTAATCTGCCTTATACTTACAATCCCACACTTGTGTATGAATTAGGGACTAATGCAGAAGCACTTTAGATATTTGGAATATTCCAGATGAAATTGTTTTAGATACGTCGTATCAACCTTTTTTCCCGATATTGATCAGTTACATGATCAACTCTTGTGTAATGTTCTGTAGATAACGTTCATATCCTGTAGATTTTTACTAGCTATTTTTCTTACGCCAAAGATGTTGTTTTGTAGGTTTTCATGACTTGAAAATGGTATACATGTAGTTTTTTTTTTAAATACAGAACTTTTAAAAAAGGAAAATGGCTATCTATATTTCATGGACGTACATTTTGGGAGCGTCAAACATTTTGATAAACACGAAGAAGATTTCATTCAATCAATCTTTGTCATTTTTTCCCCATACAAACAATGACAAATGTTTGGATATTTTATAGTATGCTATGTTCCAAAAACCTAGTGAGCTGCCTACAAAAGATGGCATTTTAAGGCACCAAAATTGTGCTCACAAAACAAAGGCTGTTCAGCAAAATCAAATTATGGAAGGTCTGCCTCCTTTGCAGAGATTGCATTCCCATAATGCACTGCAACAAACTCAGTGGGTAAAAAAACAATCCTATAGGCATTTGAGAAAATGCTTTAGTTTTATGCTATACTAAAAAGCACGGATAAAATAGAAACACATTTCTCAATAGTGGTATATGCCATTTTGCTTGAGTATTGAGCTGTTAGCTTAGCAACATGCTAATAGCAAAGTCTAATTGGAATCAGTTGGAATCGGATTTAATGCTATTTGTGTGACTTGCAACAGACCGTTTGGCAGCTCACTAGTGTTTTGAATGGAGCAAAAAACGTAGATTGTTTAGTAAGAATTCTGTTTGGCAAGTAACAATCACCTGCATCATGTTTGTTGTGTCGCAGTTGTGTTGTAGTTATGTGGTGGAATTATCATGTCATTTCCTGATAGCCACCTGCTGTTTATTACAGGTCTACCGTTCATGGTTTTGTTTTAAATGTCCCCATTCTCAACTCTACAGAAGGGTTTTCTGTGTCTTTGCTGTAACATTGGAGACTGTTATGTTCTGCTTGGCATACTTGTGTTTTGCATATATTGTTAGTAGTCTAATCCGTGATTCTCAACTGGAAGGTTAAAAATGTTCCACAAGTCAAAAATATTCTGCAAGGGCCATGGACTTAAATGAATATACAATGTGAAATGCAAGCAATAAAATGCACTAACCATATAATAGTGAGTAGTTGAGATTAGGGTTGCAAAAAGAAGGAAAATTTATAGTAAATTTCAGAAACTTTCCAGGATTTTTTGAAATATTCCAGGGATGTTTGGAATTTTACCGGAAATGTTCCACCTCTAGTTGAGATAGCAAAATAAAAAAAGGCTTAACTTTCAAACTTAAAAATAACACCCTATGTAATGATGTTACAAATACATAGGAATGAGAATTTAAACAATTTAGATCTATTGGTCTGTAATTATGAAGAACATTTTACTTTCAAACCTTGGAGTATTTCACAATAGCATCACTTTTATGTCATTGTGTGCCCAGTGCACACTGTATGACTTTGTCCACAAATTCCCTTCTGAAACCAATTTCTGGGATTGAAAAGGATGATTACTGTCGTAGGGCAAAATCACGAGCCTCTGATTGCCTTTAATGGCTCGCGTGCACTGAAGAACCAGTAGAGTGCTGTATTGATGTAGGCCTGGGTCCCTCAACAAAGTCCACATGGCATTTTTCTCTTGGCTTTTGAATTATTGCAGAAAATAAGCTCTTTGACCAACAAAAGTTTACGATGCTTGCACGTTTTGTTCATCGGGATTTTCTACATGTTGAAGCCTAAATACAATCACATGAGGTAAAAAGCCAAATGTAGTCTATAAACGCACTACACCAGTCAGTCGCATGACTACAGCGTCACCACCACTGAGCTTCTGACAACTCTTTAATTTTCCCTAAAAGTTTGAGTTAGTTTGCAAGAGCATGATTGTAAACACGAGGCTGTGAAAGCGGATATAGATGAGTTTCCCTGTTTGACGTGATGATGTTTAATGTCCCCGACAACTTCTATAGTCCCATTTAGCCACTTGTTACCAACTGCCTTTTTCTTTTTGAGATCTTACTTCAGGCATTTAACCAAAAACCAATTGAAAACAACCCACTGACTTCAGGATGATGGAACGGGAAGTGCTAAAATTCTAACTCATTGGCCTACAAAAATACATCATCACTGCAATCTATAGGAGTGATGAATTTTGAAGAAATGGTTTTCTATTAGCATGCAAACCAGCGTGAGAGATTTTCACAGAGCACCGCTCGTATAGTTTTCCGTTACATTACAGTTCTCTTAAAAGGTTGTCTTGTCCAGAAATGGCTTTCCTCCGTTCCAGATATGGATCTATGGCTCTTTACAAGTGAGGAGAAAATGCTTTTGTTGATGACATCTGACACTTGTTAGAAGCTCAACAAATCAAGCAGATGCCAACATGGATGTGTTGAGAAAAAACCTCCCAGAGACATTCAATACGGGTTGCAGTGAAGACATGGTTTGTCGAAACCACAGTGTTTTGAGAATTATTGGCTGCTGAGAGCATGAAACCAATTAAATTTTGTATGATACACAATTTTGGTACCACGTTGGGTGTCCAAAATAAACTCTGGGTCATGAAGCATAACCACTTGAGAACCACTGATCTAAATAAACAAAAAAAAAATCTAACCTGTTAATATGTGACATAAAATTAAAGTGTACTTAGCATGATCATCTTACGTTCTTTTCAAAAGACACCTTAGCAATATGAGAAAAGAACATGTGAAAAATGCAGGAACCAGCAAGTCTTGCTTTCTTAGACTTTGGCATATCAGAGAAAGCTAATTGAATTCTGTCACACCTCAAATGCCATTCTGAACAAACCCTAGCAAAAACACAAGTAAAACTACAGAACATGGGTCTACATTTCTGAATTTCAAGTGATGTGCCTCTCTCAACAAGATATATATATTTTTGTAATCATGACATTTTGAAAGCTGAAAGATTGTATTGAGCATTGATAAAGAGGCTTGGAACACAATTTGCCATTTCAGCACGAACAATTATGCAACATTCACCTTCCAGTTATGGTGTCAGAATATATATATATATATATTTGTATTAGGTCCATCAGATAGGTCTAATTTGTGTGTATTTATCTTTTCTCACATGTGATGTGTAGAGGTTTGTAGCACACTGTGAACTGAATGGTGTCATGATCTGTTGATGCATTGGTTGAATGGTACATGGATGTTCATCTGGTACTCTGCGGCTCCAGTGAGCTTCAGTAGAAATGTGGTACTGATTATCCTCACTTCATAACTGTGGTAGAGCAAAGAGCAGTGTGGGCTCGCTTAGCATTGCGGTGATACCGCAGACCTCCTCCTTTCATTAGACTTGCCAGATCGAATTTAGTGGTTTCTGTGTATTTGTGTAAAGCCCCATCCCCCCC
>NW_015557235.1:315394-315832 GCF_001515605.1 Sinocyclocheilus anshuiensis | reverse complement strand
CCCCCCATCCATCTCTGAACTGGGCATATTTTCATCTCGTGTAAACGTACAGAAACCATTACAACCAGCATCCAGTGGCCTTTAAGACCCCCCCAAACCCCCCGGACTAAAGGTTCTTCTTTAACATTCCCAATTTAGCACTTATCTTTGAGTCGATGGAACAATGCAGACAATGTCATTTTTCTTTTTCTCGAATGTATATCGGTACGAATCTACAATCATCATATCATAAGAACGTTTCAAACCATGATGTACTCCTGTTATGATGTTTGTGCTAACCATAATTGGGTCTGCAAGTCACCTTTTGAAAACCTTGTAGTTTAAATAATGCATTTCTTAAATTATTATATTTTTAGATCAGTAATGTAGGTCTGTAAAACTGCTATAAATATTTGCACAAATTTGACCACTTTTTTTTTTTTTTTTTTTTATCCTTTC
>NW_015557235.1:313937-315240 GCF_001515605.1 Sinocyclocheilus anshuiensis | reverse complement strand
ACCCCTTTTTTTTTTTTTTTTTTGTCTATCCATTCCCAATCCTCTTTCAACGTATTACTAATTGTACTGGACATGTTTGCTTCATTTTGTTATTTAAATGTTTTTATACCATTATTTTCATAATACAAGCTCACATAATTCCTGTGTTATTAGTTCAGTGGAATTAATTTGCAATAAATATATTGTTTGTGTGATTCTGTTTTGTTTGTGATATCAGTGGCTCTATACCAAAATGTCAAGGTTCAGATCAATAGCACATTGAGCTGTTGTGGCACACTATTATTGTAATAGCTTATTTATGCTGTAATAACTTTTGAATGACTGTTATTTATTTAGAAATATGCAACAAATCTATCCCCATGCAAAACATTTGGACACCTCAGTCATGATTAAAAAACATACACCCATATACATAAATCAGGAAACAAACAGAGACGCGGGTTCCTCCTGTAATATGAAATTGCAGAAAAGACAGAAGAAAACAATTAAACCTTCACATTGTGAATAATATTACAACTGGCCGACTAACCGTAAGAACATAAGATGCGTAAAATCAGTTGATTCGTGTTTAAAAGGAAGCACATGTATGAATGAACTTGGCACATTTTAACAAATTGTGACGACCAAGATTGTTCCGTTTCTCACAGAAATGCTGAGAAACCTGTAAAATCTGAACTCTGGCAGTTATCTTTTACAATACACGTGGTGGTTGCATGTGGATTTCACTGGACTGAATTGGAGACACGCGCAAACTCTTCCAAATTCCAGATTTCTGTAGATTTCTTGTCCGACCTTTTCCCGCGGCCTTCAATCTATGGAAATTATGTGCTGAGTTCCCCTACTTCTCCTTACATGAACTGTGATTAATTGTGTATTATCAGAGGCCGGGAACCGCTCCAGTGCAAATGAAAACATACGGCAGAGTATTGTTTGTACGTGCACGTTTTCATCTCAAACGTTTGCTGTCAAGAATAATACGAGTGATATCAGTCGAATTTAAACATTGCAGAGGATAAATAGAAAGTCTCATTGATTGTTAAACCATATGGTTCCACTTTGTTAGTATCACTGCAGTAAAACGGCTTTTATCTATCACAAAATCACCAGCATGAAAATTAGCTAGTTTTAAGCACATCAAATGTCTGTACATCACTTAAAATGTTGACTTTGGTCTGTCCCACTGCCGAGATCTTGACCTTCTCGACCGTATTCCACAAATAAATTTCATCATTTTGGCATCTGTTTGCATTACAGGAAGTAATTATATATATATATATATATATATATATATATATATATACAG
>NW_015557235.1:267853-313862 GCF_001515605.1 Sinocyclocheilus anshuiensis | reverse complement strand
TGTTTGATGATCTGAAACATTAAAGTGTGACAAACATGCAAAAAAATAAGAAATCAGGAAGGGGGCCAACACTTTTTCACACCACTGTATATATATATATATATATATGATTATTTTTTAATTTATTTTACATTGCAAAATGTATAGAAAATATAAGTTTAATAACTTCAAACCAACATTTTGTGTCGAACTATCAATATTTAGTTTGTTAAAATGCATTTAATGCTAATGTTTGTTAACAGGTTTCTAAACTCTGTTCAGTAAAAGTTAAAAGCTGTAACATGGTTACATTAAAAAAAAAAAATCTAAAATATATATATAATCATATAATTTATTTCAACCTCTGGTTGGGCCAACATTTTTGGCCCTGTTTTGTACCTAATTTAGTAAAATGCAATACCTCTAGGGAGCCATAAAAAGCTGGCGTCTAAATATTAAAATTCACAATTGTTTGCCAAAGTTAAACCAACACAACTTTTCATGTTTTTTTTCCAAAACAGTTCAGTTTAATGGTTCAGTAAAATCAGAAATTATGCCTTTTATCTTCAAACCACAACATGTTTATCCCCCAACCAGTCAGTCACACAACTCGTTAAGATCAGTCCAATGACCTTTCATTGCCTATCTCACACCTTTTAATGGGCAAACTGGCGAAGGCTAACAACAATACCTGTTCTCGGTCAAAGTTATTGCTGTTTATAGCAATACAGAAACACGAAATGTGGTTCAGGAAACTGCAATGCACACAACACATTCAACAAATTCCTACAGACCATAAACAAGACAGGAAGATATAAACAATAGCGGAACAGTGAATATTTATATAACTAGTTATTGTACGGTGAGGTGATGTAAAGTTTGTGTATATATATTGACTGATGACAAACATTTCTGAATGCAAAAAGTACATTTTCCTTGTGGACCGGGATTTAGGACATTAAATGAAAGCGGGAGAACTGGCTGTTGACTGTTGAGTGGCTGAATTGAATTGAGTGCTTCTCGGCTTTTGGCCTGATAAGTGAGGTAACTAAAAATAAAGGTGGTCTTTCATTTCTATCAGTCAATGTTTTCCATTGTATCATTCAGAGTAAATGTTTTCCATTGTAACTGTGTACTCTTCACAATCTTTCACAGGGCTTTCCTGTCAGATGTAAAGCCCATGCAGACTTTTCATCTGAACATCAACATTTGTGAGATTCGTTTCATGAAGTTATCTGAGGTTTTTAGGTTAAATTATCTTAAAACTTTGTCTTTGGATAAAAGTTAAGGCAAACATGGTCCACACATATATAGCGGGGAAATTATATATTTCTCACTCAATCGCAATCAAGCAGTTGAGAAATGCTATATAGATTCATCCTTAAAGGTGCTATATGTAAGTTTTTGACTCTACTAAAGCATAAAGATACCATTGTGTGTGCATGTGTGCTCATGTTCTTCACACAGTTCTTTATGTTCTTCCTGCAAGCACTTTATTTTTCATTGATATTGAACAGATGTAATTATTTTGTTCAGATCAAAATGTTATGACATTGTGTGTTACAATTTTTAAAGATGCTGTATGTAAGTTTTTGATTCTACTAAAGCATAAAGATACCATAATATGTTTGCAGATATTTAAGAAACATGCTAAGTTAACATACTTGTTTATCTGAAAAACAATGCTACAGTCAGTTATTCTCCTTTGAAAATGTGTGTTCCGGGCCGGAATATCGGTCTCTGTTTTGGTTTGTGAAACCCGCCCACTGCCAGTTTACCCAATTGTATATCTGTACCCCGGGTTGCCAGTTGGCGGAAAACACAGCATATTTCATTTCATTCATCGTCAAGTGCGCTCGTTCCTGTTGGTGTCGTCAATCTGGCAACCTGCGTGTGCTTCAAGTCTGAGGAGGGGGGGCCGGGTGAAAAAAACCCCTCTTCAATATTTTAAATTTGGACTGCAATACCTAGTTCAACCACTCAGTGTCAATCCTACATACAGCACCTTTAAATATATCATTCATATCATTTCAACCAACTGGCTAATCATTGAATCTGAATTCATAATATTGCTATTGTTACATTTTTTTAAATAGAAAAGATTATTTTTATACATTTATGGTGTTCAGATAGATCTCTATGACTAGAATTTTGATGTTTAATTTCTGTCATTCAGTTACATTTATAAAAATAATCACACATTTACATCAACTAATAATTTAATATTTTACATAAATGACACCTTTTAAATAATTACAAATGCCAGGTGTATTAACATATTCTGCAAAAATCTGATTACATCTGGCATAAGTTTACCCCTGGGGTAAATTTTAATTAGAAATGTATCTTAATAATAATAATCATCATCATCATAAATCTTGTACATGCTAAAATCATCTCTTAAATTTAGCAGTAAATGCTCACTGTTCTTAAAATTCTTCCATCTTCCCTTATACTACTACATATTGATAAAAATGTGTCCACTTTTATGATCAGACATAATTTATTTGCATTCAGGTTTATTTGAAAATACAGGCCAGTGAGGAAAAAGATTTTATTATATGTAGTATTATTGAATTTATTTATTTATTTATTATATTGTGTGTGTGTGTGTGTGTGTGTGTATTATATTTGTTATATTAGATTAGATTAATTATTGCAATATTTTGGGTTTTAAAACTCGTATATCCTCCAGATTTGTTTGTTTGAATCTTTTCACCCATCAGCCGGAGCGATGAAAACGCGTTCTCATTCCAAAGCCAAATGTCTCAATGTCCAGCTGTGAGGGTCATGTTTGCCCTGGCATGGTCCTCACCCTCGTACTCCATTTCTTTATCATTCCCTCCCTCGGTTTTCACTCAATTCTTCTCAGTGATCTTTGCTCTTGACACCAATATAACAAAGAGTGAAAAATTTAAGGGGGTCTGAATACTTTCCGTACCCACTGTATGTGTTGTGTCTGTCTCCAGACTTCTCAAGGCCTGTTCTTTCCATTCCCATTCTCCATTCTCTCCGCTGCTCAGGAGCCCATTCCGAACAGAACAGCCAGTAAACGCTGTGAAAGACAGCTGACAATAAAGATGATGGTGTGCAGCTCAGAGAAAGTGTTTTGAGAGACGCTTACCCAATCCGAGATAAAAAAAAAACAACAACTTCCCATATATCCATAAACATCGTCCAAACAACAGAAAACACACACGCACTTCCTATTAATCTAAAGGCAGCGCTGAAACACATACTGCAGACAAAGTGAGCTCGCTGATTTCAGACAGAGTATATTTATGGGAGTTGGCTGGTATGTCATCACACATTTCGAACATTGCCAAGATGTGTTACTGTAGTTCATTAAACTCATGGTTCATGTTTCCATGCAGGAGTTTCTTTATTTGTTTCCTGACTCGGGATCAATGAATCTGCTGTACACAGGGACACCCACCACGGCAGGAGTCCCAGTTTTAGAGTAGAATGTTTCAGTTAACAATATATTGTGGTTTGTGTTCGTGGCTGTTGCTTGGTATTTAATGTTACAATATTTTCTATATTTATTATGCAATATATGTACTATTTCAAATGAACATTCTGTTTCACACTTGCTCATTCCAAACCCATATGATTTTCTTGCTTGAGAGCGACACAAAACACCGTTGAGCTCCAAAAAGCACTATAACAGTATAATCTAAATGATTCATCTTGATGGAAAAATGTGCCTCTGCTTATGTACATATACTTCACTGCTATTTTAGGTAAATGGCTGCTAGTTGCAATATAAAATGCCACCGATAACATAACTTTTTACAAATGTGACCCTGGACCACAAAACCAGTCATAAGGGTACATTTTTCAAAATTGAGATTTTTACATAATGAATAAATAAGCTTTCCATTGATGTATGGTGTGTTAGGATAGGACAATATTTGGCCGAGATACAACTATTGAAAATCTGGAATCTGAGGGTGCAAAAAAATCTAAATATTGAGAAAATCGCCTTTAAAGTTGTCCAAATGAAGTTCTTAGCAATGCATATTACTAATCAAAAATTAAGTTTTGATATATTTACGGTAGGAAATTTACAATATATCTTCATGGAACATGATCTTTACTTAATATCTAATGATTTTTGGCATAAAAGAAAAATCGATAATTTTGACACATACAATGTATTTTTAGCTATTGCTACAAATATACCCCAGCGACTTAAGACTGGTTTTGTGCTCCAGGGTCACAAATGAATCATTAATTGAATTAATAAAGACTTATTTCACACAGTTCATTGCACAATACAATGGTATTGTCATGGAATACTCGGAGACAACATTGAAGATCCAAGTGCAGTTTTAATGTGTGATACAAATCAAAGACCCCCAAAAAAGGACACAAGGCAAAAAGAAACAAGCAATGAAAACACCTGCAAAACACTCAGGAGACGGTGTGACAAATACACAGCACAATGCTTCAGCAGCCAAAATCTTAGAGAACATATAGGTGAGCTAACTAGTCAAGTCAACTAGTTAGATTAGGTCAATTACAAACAGCTAAAAGCAATGAAACATGATAGTCTGTGCAAAGAGTGATGGGAATTGAAGTCAACAACAAACGGACAATAATCTAGGAAGAGTGCCATCTGATGGCTGTCATTGGCACACTGATGTCGGGAGTAAATGACGACTGCTATGTTCATTATTACATCCAACAACAAAACACCTCAATCACTTAGGAGCCATTCTTACCTTGTCTACATCTGCTCCGGCGTCGAAACAATGGCGGACTGATGACAGCTCACTCAGGGCGGGTCTAAGGTAAAACACCAGAGTCAATCAATAATCGTGGGAGGGGCCTGGGTCTGTGTGACATCACATCTGAGCATGGCTTGATATGAGAAAGGGCAAATGAGATTTAAAAAAAACACTGGGTGGATTTTTATCATTATAGGGTGGTTGTGTACACACACTGCCAACACACATTTCAGTTCAAACAACTTGTAAAAGTGCTTGTCGCATCCGATGACCCCTTTAAGAAGTGTTTTCTTAGCATTTCAACATTACATCAACTACTGATGAACACGCAGAGGGTTATTTAATCATGTATGACTTTGTCTTTGGGATGCTTTTGTCTTTCAAACACATTAAAATGCACAAATTCATGTTATTTCTTATTTACATGTAATGCAGGGATTCCCAAACTTTTTTTTTGTCAGCCGAACCGCTTTCACCTAATATATTTATTTGAAGCACCCCTGAGATTTGAAAATAAATAGTTTAATAATTAAGTTTCACATTTGCATGTTCACAGACCTTGGTTAATTGTCACATGACATGCAGGAAACAAAATATTTTAGTAAGTGTTCTATTTTGATTGATGTTATTTTAAAATGATTTATTTAAATTTTATGACTGAATTAATTATTAGCTTTTCATTAAACTCACAAACCCCGTGCAGTTCCTTTACGAACCCCAGAAAAGCCTTGATATAATGTAATGTTAATGCAGTGGTTCCCAACCCTGGTCCTGGAGGCACTCCAACACTGTACATTTTGCATGTCTCCTTTCTCTGACACACCAATTTCAGGAGTCTCTACTAATGAGCTGATGATCTGAATCAGGTGTGTTTGATTAAGGAGACATACAAAATGCGCAGTGTTGGAGTGCCTCTAGGACCAGGGTTGGGAACCACTGTGTTAATGCACTTCATGTTGTCAGTAACAACAATTGGAATATATTTATATCAATATGGTACAAGATTATACTATTTAAATTAATGTAATAAATGAGTTAGGTCAAAAGTAATCTAAAAGTAATCAGAAAGTAGTCTGATTATATTACCTAAAATGTGTAATGTAATGGATTACATTACTAACTACAATTTCTGTCATGTAATTTGGAATCAGTAACCGATTACAATTTGTAAGTAATCTACCCAGAAATCTACCCTCTTTCATCAGAAATAAACCATAAAGCTCAATACACTGCAACATAAATCGAAACAACATAAATCAAAACCTTCAAAAGAAGGTAGTCGCCACAAAAAAAGAGGACAAAGAGAGAACAAACAATCCCTTTCTGTTATCTTCGCACATAGGGCCTATTTCAGAAAAGATAATAGGTTTGAAGGCTTCACATGCTCATGTCAGGAGGTGAAATATTTCTAGTTCACAGACAAGGTTACTAAGTGACTTCTAAGTCTCATATTAACGCATATAATATTTAAGACTTGTGCCTATACTTTGAAAATGCTGAATCTAATCCTTGCATCACTGTAAATGGGATTTTTGTTTGTTTTACAAACTGAGGAACTAAATTATGTTAACGGAGAGAGCTTGTCACAGATGATGTCCATCAAGCTTCACTTGTTCTGAACCTGGAAGATTGCTTTAACACAAAACATTCGGTTTCATAACACATGGTCTAGCTACATCCAGTCTAATGGAAATCTGTCCTGTACCGATAACTGTTACATATGTTTTTAGAGAGAATAGTGGACACATGGAATATGTATAAAACCTGACATTAATGGAAACGACATTGTAATTGAAGTAGGTAATAATTCAAAATGCATGATGTCAGCTAATGAGGTCCATTTGTGGAGTACAATGAGCAGAACACTGACCTGCTGTCAGACTCGGAAACCTCTAATTGAACACTGCACTGTTCTGTGCTCAATACGTATGTGTCTAGCTTACTGTCTCTGTACTCTCTCAAAATGTAAGATATTCTTAATGCAGTTATTTGGAGTCTTTTGCTGCTTTTAACTTTTGTCTTATTTGATTAGAGGTCTATATAAGTCACTGAGGTCAAATAAATACTATAGACTGTGGCGTTTCAATGTCAATACAGTACAAGAGTATCATTTTGAATCATTAGGTTTGTATTACTGTCATATGCGATTGTGTCAGTGAGAAGCAAAACTGTGTGTAGATAAAACAGCCTGAAATTTTATTTTCAGCCTTAAAATATAGCTTTATGAGAGTAAGAGCTGTTTTTATTTTACTGCCAAGTACATTGTCTTTGGTATAAAATATAAACTAATTATTTTAACAGAGCTTGCACAAAAACAAGACTTGCATAAAACAAAAATATATCAAAGTAACCCTTCTAAGTATAAAAGCATATAAAACCTTACATAGAGACAACAATTCATGTTTAAAGAAACATATTCACACATCATATACAAACATCTAGATTACATTTTGAAAGTCTGTTCCTATCTGTTCAGATTGATGAAAATGAACATTATTCTGTGGAGAAGTTAGTTCAAACTGAGTCACAGTCTACAACTGATTGTAATTAGTCTCTAGTGTTATTGTTTTTTAATTAGCCATTTATTTTATAATGTGATATTTACTGTACAGCCATAGCAAGAACTAGACTTGGCAGCCTTATATGACCTTTAAAGACAACATGAAATGGCATTAGCATTGCATTTCTTCAATAGATGTCTATAATATGGCATATTTATAAATGAAATGGAATATCCACCAGAAAACAAGGTAGAGCCGGGTTTGACCGGGTCATGAAAAGTAGAAAAATACAATTAGTTAACATTATTTTCCCCATCCACACAGGCTTGCAGTAGAAAACACATTGTTTCACCACTGTTTTCACAAAAGTGAAGAAAGGGAAAAGACATTTTGATGAAAGATTATGAAAACAAGCCATTTTCTTGAGAACGTGCTCAGATAAATCTTGCACAATAAGACCGCGGACATTTATTCAGAAAGCAAACAGTCCACTTTGATTTCATGTTGTGTTTAAGGGAAGTGCAGTCTAAAGGTCTTCAGTTTGGATTCAGATGTTCTAAGCTGAGAAGCTGGAGGTCTTGTAGGGTAGCAGGTTGTAAAGGGGGGCAAAGGGAGGAGGGTTGGGCTGTGCGTGGGATGTATCTGATGTTCCTCCTGGAGATGCACTAGCAGGTGCTGCTGGAGAAACATAAAGCGACGCCCTCTGGAGGAAAGAGGAAAAGAAGCTTTTAAACCAGGGGTGCCCAAACTCGGTCCTGGAGGGCCGGTGTCCTGCAGAGTTTAGCTCCAACCCTAATCAAACACACCTGAACCAGCTAATCAAGGTCTTACTAGGCATACTATAACTTCCAGGCAGGTGTGTTGAGGCAAGTTGGAGCAAAACTCTACAGGACATCGGCCCTCCAGGACTGAGTTTGGACACCCCTGTTTTAAACTGCACACTTCACTTTTTCAAGATTTTTGGACTGCACACTGAGATGTTTTTCATCAGCTCTTTTCCCAGCAAACTATTGTCTTACTTCAGCTCTGTTCTGTAACCTAGTGAACTACTTCATTGTCTGCTTAAATAGAGCACACAATAAACACTGGGTTAAATGGTGCATTTGATTTAAATGTATTTTTAGCAGTACTTTTTCAGTACTGAATAAAAAATTATGATGACAATTTCCTCAATTTCCCCTGATGAGACCCGTCCACAATCTAGGATGAAAGCTTTCATTTAGATTGCCATGATGGATTCTAGAATTGGAATTCAAGCCAAAATGAGATGTTGCCTAGGTGGGCCGCTCATTCATTCTTAGAAATAAAGATTTCAAAATGGGGTTTCACAGCGATGCTATAGTATAGAAGAATCGCTTGGTTCCTCAAAGAACCTTTCAGTGAACTGTTCCTAAAAGAACCATTAAATTCCTAGTGTGAAGAACAATTTGGTAATCTAAAGAACCTTCAAAGATCCTTGAATGTTCAATGTTTTTCATGGAACCATTGATGCAGAACCTTTATTTTTAAAGGGATAGTTCACCCAAAAACGAAAATTCTGTCATTAATTACTCACCCTCACGTCGTTCCAAACCCGTAAGACCTTTGTTCATCTTTGGAAAACAAATTAAGATATTTTTGATGGAATCTGAGAGCTCTCTGACCCTCCATAGACAGCAATGATATTACCACGATCTATGCACAGAAACGTAGCAAGGAGATCGGTAAAATAATCCATGTGACATCAGGGGTTCAACCGTAATATTACGAAGCTACGAGAATACTTTTTGTGCACAAAGAAAACAATAATAATGCAACTGTTAGTATTGTTATTATAGAACTGCTGAATAAATTATGTTATTATTGTTTTCTTTGCGCACAAAAAGTATTCTCGAAGGTCTTACGTGTTTGGAACGACATGAGGGTGAGTAATTAATGACAGAATTTTCATTTTTGGGTGAACTATCCCTTTAATAGTGTTGAGCTGATCATGTAATAATGTAATAATTTTCTCAGTGACTGTTATATGTTTAATTTATTAGGCTGTATAATCCTATTCTCTTAGTTTATTTGTTGCGTTCATGATGAGCATGGCTGATCTGATGCTTAGTGATGTGTGTTTAAGTTGGCCAGAGGAACTTTTGTGGCGATGCTTCCAAAAGAAACTTCAGATCACTCAGCAGGGGTGAGAGTGCTGGAAGATCCATGATCTGGGATTGGTTGGACTTCTGGCTGGCATTCTCGGCAGGGCAGGGGTGTGATCGGGACAAGCCCAAGGATCAGTATACTTAGGCACAGTTTTATAAGGGAATGCTGTGGGATTTTGGACGGGGATCATTATGGGAGCACACGCCGCATCCTCAGGGGATTTGATAGGGAGTCTCACACTAATTTTACGGTACACAAAAAGTCTGCAAGTCTCCACAACTGAATCATACCATAAAAGACCATGAGCGGAATCTGTGTGCATGTGTAAGTGAGCGTGATGTACTGACCGGGTAGAGCTGGTGTCCTGCGTGTGAGTTTGGGTCCATTAGCAGGGGTGCGGTGGGGGAAGAACAGCTGGCTCCATCAAAAGAGAATAGAGATGAACCTCCCAACTGGGACACATCAAGACCGACCACCCCACTCTTCTGGCAAGAAGAAAAAAAAAAGTATAAGATCATCTCTGGCTGCCATATGCCAAAACATATTTACCAAAACAGTTTATCTATACAATTGCCCCAGAAAGTATAGTTTACTTCTGCGTTCCAATCCCGGAAATGTGAAAAGGGTCCATTGTTTATTGGTATATCTCTGTTGCACAGGGCAATTTTGTGTGTTTGCATAAAAGCCAATGGAATCATGTTTTAATTTGATTTATACGCATGCATGTAGCTGATGATCCTTTAAGTGACATGCAGGTCTTCAATTTTTAAAAAGTAAGCTTAAAAAATTTTGAATGAAGGATAACAGATGTAAACATAAAAGTTTGTACATGAAAGTTTATGCAGTCTTTTAAGCTTTCATAAACCCGTATTGTGACCTTTGTAGCAAGCCATATATAACTCGAATGCTCGTCTTGGGAAAAATTCATTTAGCAGTGGCTGAACTGGCACAGTTTCCCCCTATTGCTGAGACACATTTCCTGAAAGCAATACAACATTAATCAAAACTATAAAAACAAAGCCAAAACCACCAACTCAGTGCTGCAAACCTCAAGCTATTAAGACGAAATTAAACACTGTTAAAAAATTTTCAATTCAAACACAAACCATCAAATACACTGAACACAATTACACACAGTGAGATCTGTTTAAACGAAACAGTTACAATGGTTTAGGACACTGAAGTGAATGTATAGGTGCATCTCAATAAATTAGAATGTCGTGGAAAAGTTCATTTAAACTACTTCAGTCTGTGTGCATTGAATTGATTTAATACACGAGTTTCACAATTTGAGTTGAATTACTGAAATAAATGAACTTTTCCACGACATTCTAATTTATTGAGCTGCACCTGTAGGGTTGGTCAAAGAAATATGTATATATCTTGAATCTGCAATATCATGTTCAATGTGTATATATACATATAAAATATCATGTTTACAGTTGTGGTTTTGTGTTTATAGAGTCATAGTTTGTTGTGTATTGACTATTGAGAAAACAGAATAAACATGTCAACTAGTAACTTTAAGCCGGACACACAAATGGATTAACTGGTTACGAAGAGTAAAGATCCGAGTGATGAAGACAACACTGAAAGTGTCAGAGATATTTAACTAAATCAGCAAAAAGATGTCCAAACATTTACAATGTCTTCACATGGATTTTCCAGTTGATAAATTATGCCAAAAATAAGCCCAGAAGCTTCTCTTCATTGTACTTTGCTGACAGATTTTAAAAAGCCTTTCCAGTGGTCCAACAGATTTGTAGTGATTTATGTGATACGCTGTCCAAATTTGTCCCACTTATAGTCTTCAAAGCAATGCTATTTTGACCTTTGAGAAAAATTGGACTAATAAAGGTAACTGTTTTCCTTTCTTTTTCAGAAGCGTTTCCAGAAGAACATCTGTGCCTTCAGCACTAATCCAACGAGAGTAGCCTTTAAAACAAAGTTGGAGTTCATCTGTCATCTGTCATTTCATGTATGGATTCTGAAAGATTGGAATCTCTGTAGTTATTACCAGGGTGGAAGTGTCTGGATGTGGGTGTTACAGAAGGTCATGTGATCAGGATGTGTGCAAAACATAACTTACTGCAATAAGACTGATAATATTGATAAATTAGAATAATATAATAATCCTGAACAACCAATTGTTGTTTTACTCAGAAAGTTAGCAAAACGTCTTTAGCTTTAGTTAGTCTTCGATTAATGCCAAGGTTGTGTGAGGCAAAAAAAATAATAATTTGAATAGTATTAAAAATCACAAAATTTCTTTGTGAAACTCAAATTTCCCATGAAGTCTGGTCCACTTTAGAGCTTATTATGGCCATGCATGAACTGAAAAGTCAGGTTTTTCAGTTAGTCAGAATCCAAAAATGTACTGTATAAACACCAAGTAAATAAGAGATTTATTTTGTAGCCAGGTCTGACAACTGAGCTAACTCTTAACTGAAGTGATTGACATCTTTAGTGATTATAAAGGGAGCACTCGTTATGTTTTTCTTACTGCTAACAGAATCAGCGGCCATGTACTGTACAAAGTGTAGAGAGTGATAATCACATTTAAATGCAGCAATGAATTATCATTCCTTGTGTCACTCCCAAAATTGGGATGATTGAGAGTGATAATCATAGCAACAGATTGGACAGAAAATCGAATATGTCATAATAGATCTGTGCATTAAGTCTTGCAGTGTACATGCAAATGCAAAAATGTAATGCAATATTTGCCACAGCAATACTTAAAACACGAAAACAGAGCCGTGATGGCTGAATTATTAAAAACACTCTTTTTTTTGTTTTAAGTTTTATTCTGACACTTGTTATTATTACTTGGGTTTCACTTTATTTTGATGGTCCCTTTATTTGCCGAGTATTAGACTGGTAGGGTTAGAGTTAGTATAAGTTGGCATGCACTTGCAAAGTTACTTATAATCTTTAGAAAGTCTGTTGGGAGTCCATCACAAGAAAGATTTAGCACATATTAAGCAGACAGTCTACTAATACTCTAATGAGAGTTATAGACATGTTGGTGCAGCGTTATATTTATTGTCAACAGAGTGTTCAAAAGGGACTATTAAAATAAATTGTTACCAGTATTAGTAATTATCACTAATAATAACTTTTATTTATTTATTTCAAATAATTTTATAAAATAGTTAAATAGTCAAAGGGTATTTTCCAACAGGTTTTGCTGGTATAGAAATTGGTACAAGTGAATTGGAAAATTGTACTGTTATTTTTGTGTTTTGACTACACTAGTACAACAATAACCTAATTTTCAATTAGTACATTAAATATGTGGTGTAGATGTGCAATATTTAAAAATATTTTGTCACAGATCACACATCACATCAGTCAAACATGGTGATGACAGCATTATATTCTGAGGAACTAGAAAGCTTGTTTGTACCAAGGACAACATGGACAAAACAAATACACAAACATCCTTGAGCAGAATCTGGTTTAGTCAGCCCAACATCTGCCTATAAGCCAAGATTTACTTTCCTGCAGGAAAATAAATTTCCCGTCCTTCAACACAGGAGGATTATTGAAAACAAAACACAAATCTTTGCAGCGGTTTTCTGCTTTAATCAATCAACAAAAGCAGAAACAAGAATGTCTCCACAGATTCCCAAGAGATCGCACACACTTTCTCTTTCTTTCATAGCTGAGAATGTCACATTCAGTTAAACGCATGCCAGATATCTACCGGTGGGCCTTTAAACCAGTGTGACTAAGATGATCCAGCACATCTGGTCTTTAATCAGCCAAAGAAGACACACATCACACCCCTCCTGATCTCACTCCACTGGCTCAATGCAAGGTTTTGATGCTGACTTTCAGGACAGCCACTGAAACGGCACCTCCCTACCTCCACTCCTGCAAGTTTATTTTCTCTTCTCCAGCTTAGGTCACTGAATGAGCAACGCCTTTTTGTTTCTTCATAATGAGGCTAAAAGTTACTTTCCAAAACCTCTGTTCCTCTCTGGTGGAATGAAGCTGCCAACCTCCATCCAGACTGCTGAGACCATCACATCTTTTAGAAAGCAGCTGAAAACATTTCTGCTTTTTTCTTGTTTGCTTCCTCGTCTAATTTTCTGATAAACCTGGAACTTGTCTTGTTGTCATAATTGTTGGAAGTCATAGATGAAAATTAAACTCAATATTGGCCAACCCTAGATTTTTATAGGATGAAAACACTGTATTAAACCATAGTAGATCTTTCTGGATTTTGGAAAGTATAAATTTGTCAAGAAATCCTGTACACTTGCAAATACAATCTCTAAGTATTAGAGTTGTGCAGAAGTGAAAAATAATTATACTTAAATTTATTTGAAATACATTTATTTCATGCTAAGTATACTACAAATACATTAACATATTTATGTACTTAAAAATGCACTGCAGTTGTACTTTTGGTATACTAAACTGATAATATATTTAAAGTCTACTAAATTGGAACAACTAATTTTGTACTTAATGCACTTTTAATTGTGCAGAAGTAATGCTGAAGTCCAACTAAAGATACAAGTATATTTGATTGTGCTAAAGTGGAACTATTGCAAGTATACTTCAGGTACACTTTAAATGTCTTGCATTTAAAGACTGATATTATTCAAAGATCATACAATCTCATACATAGTCACATTAAAACACATTTTAGGCTTAATATTACGAAATGTGCATTGTTGCACAAGTCAACCCGTTCTCATCAGTCTGCATTGGCATTTGGCGTATGCATTACACGCAATTAGAAAGTGTAAAGTCGTTTTATTTATACGCAGACTGATGAGAACAGGTTGCACAAGTAGTACTCCAAATAAAGTTAAATTATAATTTTTACATCAGTGAGTCCTAAGCGATGTGTCAGAAAATATGTTAATAGATTTGAACTACTTATGAAAGATTAAATTTTTTACAAAATTCAGATGTTAAGAAATGGACAAAAATTGATGACTGCTAGTTATTTGCATCCTGTTTGTTAACTCTCTGTGAGTTTTCCTGAGCCTCACCATGTCTTTGATACTGCCCAGTACAGCAGTGGTCAGGATTCCACACACGAAGGCCAGCAGGTTAAGTGTGGTCAGGACCCAGAGGAGAACA
Source organism: Sinocyclocheilus anshuiensis (assembly GCF_001515605.1). NCBI lineage: Eukaryota > Metazoa > Chordata > Actinopteri > Cypriniformes > Cyprinidae > Sinocyclocheilus > Sinocyclocheilus anshuiensis. The sequence goes on along the minus strand of NW_015557235.1, from coordinate 299,419 downwards.
TACAGAGAGAGGACCTCCTGACAGCTCTGCACACCAACAAACTCATAGTAATTGTTCAGATATCCTCCACTGAAAAAGAAAGCAAGAAATCATTGTCATGGTATTATTATGTTTATGTGCTATTAACTTATTGATACTAGAGATTCTCAAGAAAGTGTAGGTGGTTCATTGCCGTGCAAAACTCACTGTCTGTAGTGCAAATGGTATGAAATGAATTTTATTATGACAACGCTGCTGCTGCAAAGCAATTACACTTACAGGAACTTGCTACTGCCAATACATACGCCGATATGGTGCTGTGAGTATTTGAGACATACTGCTGCTGCACAAATAACATATATAATAACTAGGGCTGGTAAGCGATTAAAATCTTTAATCTAATTAATTACATGATGTGGCGATTAATTAATCTTAATTAATTGCAAATTAATCGCACATCAAATTTGGCTGAAAAATTACTCCCAAAAGATCATTTAAAGTCATTGTTGTGTAAAGCATCAAACAGACATTACAAAAAGTAGCTTCAGCAAGAAATATTTTGTTTGATAAAATTTATTACATATACTCTTTTGGACCACGAGGGTGAGTAAATGATGACACAATTGTCATTTTTGGGTGGGTGAACTATACCTTTAATAAATTATTTTATTCATTTTATTATTATTACTATGGAAATATGAAATTATTTCTTTAATGAAATGATACTCTAAATAATAAACTAAAACTGCCAGTAGGTGGTGGTAAATGTCTTAATTATTAAGTCATCCAGTCATTTATTCATTCATATGATTCGTTCAAATGGCTGATTCATTCAGTAGTGAAGTAAATGGTTCTTTATCAATGGTCCATTGAAAGCTATAGAGAGCAGACGGCTCCTTATGCTTTTGAATCGCTCTCTCGCGGTACTTTGATGTCATACACCGATCGATCTGTGCAGCGTCGCTTCAAATCCAACGCGCCTATGGCCAATGGTTCAACGCGCCAAATGGTTCACCCAATTCGTTCAAAATGTGCATTAAGAAATTAAATGCTGCTGTGTGTTGCTCGGAGACAAACAGTTCTGCTTTGTCTTTATATTTTCGTTAGCAAAATTGAGCAAAACAGACAACATTGTGTCTAAAATAACACAATATTAACTTCTTACTTACTGAACTGTTGTATAAGATCAGTATCACACTTGCACTTGTGTGATATTGCACTTAGCCTGTTGCTTGTGTGATATTGCTTAACTATATGATGTAAATATGAGACAAAAACTCAAACTGGGGCATTTTTGCCCCATATCTTGAATTTTAGGGACATTCTAACTATGTTCTCTAGGCTCCATCACGCAGTAAGTTGTTGCCCTGCCTCGTATTTGTCATCAGTCAACTGTATGAAATGTCAGATGACCCACGTAGGTCTGGGGTGGGGCAAGTGCGTTAAATTAGTTAATAATTTTAATTCATAATTAATTAATCTAATTAACGCGTTAAATTACCAGCCCTAATAATAACCTGTAGCAGATCTATACAGGTGGAGCTGGGGAAGTGGAGGGATTCAGAGGAACTCTCAAAGCACACTGCGAACTGCTCTAGTGAATGCTAACCAGCCATTTATATGTAAAGCAGCAAGCTCATTGGTTGCATATGCAAAATAAACCAATCAGCTTGTACCAAGTAGTTTAACACTGTGAATATCATCAGTTTGCGTTAAGGCGCCATCAAGAGTTTTATGACAGAACTTGGCATTTATATGCTATTTTTAATACTCATAGTTAGAGATTTGAACCCTTAACTCAAAGTATGAATAATAGTAATAGAGATACTTGCAAAAACTAGAAAAAATACTACTAAAAGAGTGAAATTCATTTTTGGTTTCTTTGATGCTCTGCAGTAGACAAATAACAACTCGTATTGCATTATTGTTGAGTTTTTCCTTAAAGTGTCTGTTTCTTCACCAATACTTACTTGGCGCAATCATACAAATCACAACAGTAACACGTTCCACTCCGAACATTCATATTACATGACTCCGTTAGTCCTTGACAGGGAACCTACAAAACAATTGAGCATCTTTTAGAAATAAAACGCTATATACAAAACTCACTTTTTTATACAAACAAAATGTTTTGTGCACACAATTTCATTCAGCTGCACTCTAATTATAACTAACTACTGTTATCAAATTATGATGCTAAATTAACTGCATGTAATAGCTCAGAGATCACAGCATCAATTCATCCACCAAGGAACTAAATCAACTTAAAACAGGACTTTAGTCCTCATCAAAAACCTGGTTAAAAGACAGCTATTTAGGTGGGCATTTTTACAGGTAGGCATACAAATATATTTTAAAGAGCTGAACATAGAAATCAGGAGGACTTGACTCACTGTAGCGTAGTAGTTCTCATAGATGTAACTATTTCCACTGGTGTAGAACTGACATCTTCCTGCCCTCATTGGACGCATATCCTGTTGAGAGTGTAAGAAATGTCTTCAGTTTGACGTTTTCTTCTGCAACTGCATTGAAACATTTTTTTCTTTAATACAATGCCTTTCTACCACTACTATCTACAACCACTACAAAAACTTCGGGGGGAAAAATCTATTTCTTTCTTTTCTCTACATTTCCACTCTGCCCTAGCTTTTACATTGCTCATAAATGTAAATGAGAAGCTCAAAGTGGGCATTTCTTATCACACCGAGAGTTTTCCCTCAAACTCAGTCCATCATTCTGCTCTTCATGAGTCACATTCATGCTGTTAAGACAGATGATCTGACCGCTGAAATACTAAAGAGTTCAGTGAACTCCTCATCTCTCCAAATGCAGCCCTTGGATTTTGACACTGAAAACTGAACATGTTATGTAGCCAGCTGAATAAACATAGTCATTAGGTTAATAAGACTTTGACTTAAGAACTTTGATAACCTCTTGGCTAACTGTTAGTTGGTCATACGTCTTACTTTTTGGTATAAAATTAGACCAAACTATGTTTTTATGTGTGTAAACGGTTTTAAAGAAACATTTTAATCATTAAGGGCCAGATTTACTAACAACTTACGCCAGCGCAAACCCTCTTTTGACATTAAAAATCTATGTTTAGGATTAATTAAAGACACGGTGAAAATTAGGTGTGAACACAGTCATTTTTGCGGCTGACCTTATTGCATATGCATTTGCAGGAGTTTCCTTTTCAGACGCAAAGTTTATGAGAGGGTGTTTAAATGAATCATGCAACTCCATTTACTATGGTTTGTGCCAGTCAGTTTACTGGTATTTGTGGCATTATTTACTTCCCCAAAAGCATGTCTTAATCCAGCTAATTTGCGCTGCTCTTGGTAGATTGTGTTGGTCATTATGAAAATTATCCGTCTGCGTCTATGTTCTTTTATTCATGAAATGTCAGTAAATCACCCGCAGAACTTTCCACTCATATCTGCACTTTTATGGGATTGTGCTCTCACGCTAATTTGCCCTGTTAGTAAATCTGGCCCTAAATTGTCTATATCTCCAATATAGTAGTGGTTGCTTGGGTATTCTTTTTGCCTGATGCTGCATTGATAAGATGTTCTGAACGGTCGCTAGGCAGTTGCTAAGGTTGTTTCTATGTAAAAATGTTTCATAGTTGCTGTACTTACAATGTTGAGCAGGATGAAAATGCCATCAACCACAAGACACAGGAAACTGGAAATTATACCAAAACTCAGGAACACAATGGCTGCAATCAGCTGGACAGAGAAAGAAAAATGGATTACAGATACAAATGTACATTTGAGTTGACAGCCAAAAAAGATGCAGGCTTTATTTATTTATTTATGGTACATTTTCCCCAATATTAATGACCTGGAATATATATTTTTTTATTTTGATCGAAAAATAAATAATGCAATAATAAATAATAAAATATAAATAATACATAATAAGACAATATAATATATACATATAAACATTTATAATACATTATTGCTTTGATTAAATACCAAACGTGTTAACATAGAACACTCACATAAAGCAGTACTGCACAACAAGAGATATTATTGCATGGCAATGATCACAGTCATCTTAAATAATTGTGACCTAATATTGCAGTATATAAAACAGCTTTATTTGGCATGAACTGTACTGTAGTAAATACCTTTCCTAGTAAATGCATATACTCATACATGTCCACATTCACACAGTCTTTGTCCTTGTCCAAAGCTGACAAATTTTTATGTGATTCCTGGGGGCACAACAAAAACTCATCCGGCTTTGAAACTAACCATAAATTACGTATAACTGACAATAACTCAACCAAATGGCGTAGTGTATTTTTTTAACATGCAATATGATATCCACAGGGACACATCTCTTCTCAGCTGATCAGAGGCAGACTGCCAAAAGAAGCTCAACTCACCAACAGAGAAACAGATGTACATACAGAGAAAAGGAGAGCCCGGAAGAGAGGAAGTGAACAGAGACAGTAAATGGACGCACTGTATATAAAGGTCAACAGAAAGAGGAAGGAAGATGAAAGGACAATGTCCACACTTAGGACCTGTGCTTCTTGTTCAGTTTAGTGAAATCTATAGCAGATGTGAATTACAGTTCAAAGATGGGAATGAGGACGACATTCAAATTAAACGAGACATAAACCAGCATACATTTTTGTCCAAATAATAGACTTTTGGTATGACTATATGTGTTGTTTTCAATTGACTCTTCGTTAAGCTCTGCCTTGGGGCAGAATCTTGTCTCACCAATGGCAGATGTCCAGAATGTTCAGAAACCTGTTTAAAAACAGTTCTATCATGACAACTTTCGGAGGGTTTGGAATGGTAGTGTACATGACAATGTTAATGTGTTTGGTCTTGGTGGAATAGATCTGCTGCTGATGCTGCTGCAGAAGAACAAGTACCGAGACTTGATACTGCCAATACATCCACAGACATGCTGCTGTGAGCATATAAGTAATATAACATATATGAAATGATCCCCATATATAGCATACATGATTCACCCTGTAACAGATCTATACAGGTGGAGCTGGGGAAGGTGTAGGGTTTCTGAAGCACTGCTACAGCAAGCACTAGCTAAGTATTTGAATGTTGAGCAGCGAGCTCATTGGCTGCTGATACAAAAAGAACCAGCTGCGCCATGTAATAAAAAATTGTCTGCTCTCAAGTGATATTTAACTTTTTGTTGTCTTCACATATCAGATGCAACATATTTCTCTCCAAAACATTATAATGTGTTACATTATTGATGTAGGGGGAAGTGGAAATGGTGGAATGGTCAAATATTTAGAAATTTACATAAATAATTTTCATACAATAAATATTTAAAATAAGTTTATTAGATACTCTCATATTCAAAGAACAAAAAGCGAATTTGAATGTGATTAAATTTGATTGTTGAATTTAAATCCTGGAACATAAAAGTGTCTAAAGAAACACCAAAATGTTGCTTTGAGAATGAGGCTTTTCATTTTCATTTTCCAATTTTTCCTATCTCAACATTTGCTTTTTTTTTCAACTTTAATTTAAATTATGTTGGCTTAAAGTATGTCAGCCACCAGCATACCAAACTGCCTCAAAGAACTGCTTCAGATGGCCGTTTAAAACTTTTTTTTCCTATAATGACAACCACTGAAGCTTGAAGAAACATCACATCATTGTGAAAATGTCACTGGTTTTGTTCTATGACTGCCAGAAATACTGAAGAATACATGCAATGTTTCCCAAGAGCTTTAATTATCACAACATTAGGCTTGTTTTAATGTCTGTCAGGGTTAAGAGTTCTTCAGGGCAGAAGGATATTTGTCGTTTAGAGCTACCAATGCATCATTTGTTTTTGATTATGTGATTATAGGTCTCCAAAACAAAGTTCGGCATATGACAAACAAAGTTTTATTGGTGATTATCTAATGTATCACATTTTATCAGCAACTATGAAAGAATTTATTTAAGATAGTTTTATTCATTTAAGGTGAAATAATTGTTTGTTGGTGCCAGCGAACTTACAGTGCCAAGCTCTGAACTCAAGTTATTTCAACAAAGTAGCACATGAAAACAAAATTCAAAAGCACAATAAAAGTTGTAGCAAGATGTGGTACATTAGCTTTTTTAGACCTCACACCATCTGTTTTTATCAAATCACTTAGCTACTATTATCTCTCTCTTTTTTTTTTTTTTTTGGTTGGAACCTCATGATAAATAAATAAATAGCTATTCCAATCTAGCCTTTTAAATCTAGTGTAGTTATTTGGGGGAAAATAATTAATAATTGTATTCTGACCTATGACTACTGTAGTGTTAGACATGGAATTTATCTGAGATTCAGTTATGTCATCGGGCAACTAAAGGAAAACAGTTATGCAAACAGGCCCAGATCAGTGTGGAACAGCATGGTTTTGCAAAATGAACTGTCTGTGGGCAGGATTCTTTTTAAATTTAAATATACGCATTTTTAAAGACAAATAAGTGATGGGGAACAGGAGCACCATTCTGAAATCAATAAGAAATTCAAAGATCAAAAAATCTTATTTGCATCAACCAACAGCCATGTCCACATTAGAACTTATTTCTGATCATAAAAACGGTAGGACTTTCTTTCTTCTGTGCAACATAGAAGATATTCTGAGAAGTGTCTCAGTGCCTTTTCTCCAAACAATGGCAGTCAATAGTCACCACAGCTTTAGTTACCAACACCTTTCAAAATATGCACTTTTGTGCTCTGCAGAAAGAGAAAGTCTATGAAACAACATGAGGGTGCGTAAATGACGACAGAATTCATGTATCCTGTTACTGTTCTTCATAAACTGCAGTATCTCAACAGCTTGTCCAAAAAACACAGGTTCTGCCTGTCCAGAGAAACACTCTCGCGGAATAGGAGTCTATAGCCTTTTAAATGACTAAATACACTCTCCCTGGAATAACAAATGTTTTCTGGTCCATGAAATCTTTTTCATCAATACATTGGAATTATGGGCTATGAAATTCCCATCTGCTCTGAAACATTCTTCTCATCTGTCTGGACACTTCATGCTGTACAAAATGTTCTTTCTCCACCTCACCCTGCGTTTATGTTTTCCTCTTTCACAGATGTGTAACAGTCCGTATCTTGTTTAAGCCTTTTATGTTAGTAGCATCTTTTCCAGATATGGTCAGCATGCCACTGAAGCTGGACCATGATGAGCAGAGACAGACTTTTGGCTCTCCTGAAAGTTTTCCAGTCAATTCTCATGCCTCCTCCACCCAGAACAAGCTACCAACCAACTAGTAGTACTGCACAGCAATGCCCTAGAATGGTGGCATTTTACATGGGCAAGCAGCACTCACATTAAATATCTAGTTTCTCTGTAGTTCACATTAAGCCTTTCCTGTGACCCCAGTAAATCTGTCAGTGATGTAAAATGTAGTTTATGCTGGAGCTGAGTAGACGGACGGACACCAGGCCCATAAACACTGGGCAGGAAATCAGCTCATGCTGTGTCTGCACTCCGTTTAGTACAGTGACCCTTCAAGTACAAGAAGCAATGGTTCTGCAATTTCCAAAAGCACAAGTTCTGGAGGCCCAGACGGAAACAAAGTGTGCCAAATTTGCCTGAAACACCAATCTGGAGCAAATCCTGAGGCTTGGATATGTATCTGTCCCACTACACCCTTTTAAATCTTTTTTTTAAGTAGGAAATTTAAATGTTCTGATAAAAGTGGTAATAGCGGTATACATAAACTAACTAACAGCTACAAAGATACAATGTTCTGGGTGGTAGCAATGTACCATGCATTAAAATATGGGTGGTCTGCTTAATTTGGAGTATTTTCCTGAACATCATTATTGTATTAAAGAAAATTGTTTTCTGTTGATGCATGCAAACATATTTTGGTCAAGAATAAAATGGATTGTGTTACATTGCAAAACAGTATGCATCTGTGAATCATTAAAGAACCCACTATGTTGGTGGTTATGCTCTATCAACGACACCTCTGAAATGCTGCTGATTATCACAGACAATAATTGTGTCCATCATTTTGTAAAAACAAGCAAAAACATGTACAATACAGTACAGTGGAAGTCTATGGGGTCATAACACTAAACTAAACTCATCCTGCTGGAAAAAGGAAAATTTGCACAAACAATAAACATGGTTTTATGAAACATTTAATGAATGGGCTTCAACAAAAATGCAGGCTGCACATTTCTTCCAGAATGTCTTGCCTGACTTCCATTATAAGTGTGTTACTACCCTTTGAAAGAAAAAAAATAGCAGATAATGTACTATTAATGAAATAAAAGGCCACTTCAGCATACTTAAAGAGTACACTTTCATGACTGTTTCTTAACAAACTTAAGTATACTTTCACAAAGTGCACTTTTCAAAAATGTAAAAATGTCATTGTTTTAATAATATTTTGTCATTCTTTAAAGACATACACTTATTTTTATGTGTTGACAGATTTTGTAGAAGATTTTCAGGGATCTTAATTCAATATAATACATATAATTATGCCTATAGAGAAGACGACATTATTCTACAATTATTATTTAAAAAGACTATGTGAAGTAACTGTGGGTTAAAAGCTGCAGTGAAAGAACTGAGTGAATTATTTAAAACTTGAAGACCCTGCATATATGGAAAGAATCTGTTCAAGACCTAGAAATATACATGACAGCTATTGATCATTCTATATATGGTAAGAAACACCTGTCTAAAAATACAACAATACATATATGGAATTATGTAACCAGCTCCAGGCACATATATATATCTGTGTAGAAAAGACATTCGGGAGTTGCCTTTGCAAACCGTAACTCGGCTTTGTTGTTTGATCAATAAAGTCTACTGGCTTCAAAACCTCTTTAGCAATTTCTTTTGAACAAGGAAAATTCCACAACAATTTTAACTGTAGTGTGTTATTTGACAGTAAATATAAATTAGAAATATTTTAAATGAAAATCTGCTTTAAAAATGTACTCACACTCAGGCTTTCCAAAATGTAGATGAATTTGTTTCTTCATCAAAACAGATTTTGAGAAATGCGGCATTACACCACTTACCCACCAATGGATCCTCTGCAGTGAATGGGTGCCGTCAGAATGAGAGTTCAAACAGATGATAAAAGCATCACAATAATTCACAAGTAACCCACATGACTCCAGTCAATCAATTAATGTCTTGTAAAGTGAAAAGCTGCATGTTTGTATAAACAAATGAATTAATTAGAGATGTTTTTAACTTCAAACCATTGCTTCTGGCTAACATATGAGTCCTCTATCCACAATATTGCTTTCTCTAGTGAAATAGTTGTCTCGTTTGAATCAGGAGAAATATGCGCAGATTAAGCAACATTTATAAGCGAAAACAGTTTGAAAAAAAGATGTTGGTGGATTTTGATTTGAGAGGAGAACAGATGATGGACTTTTTCACTGCAGGATGCATTATTATTAATTATGCAGTTTTCATTTAAACAAATTTTAATTGATAGCCTGGAGTCGTGTGGATTACTTGTGGGTTATTGTCATACTTTTATCCACTGTTTGTACTCTCATTCTGACGGCACCCATTCACCGCAGAAGATCCATTTGGTGAGCACTTGATGTAATGCTTAATTTCTCCAAATCTGTTCAGATGACTAAACAAACTCATCTACATCTTGGACGGCCTGAGGGTTAGTACATTTTTAGCAAATTTTGATTTTTAGGTGAACTATTCCTTTAACCTGTCAAGGCAGATCAATGTAGACCTTGATATCAATGATTTATATTTTGTACTTTCATAGCTGTTACGTCACTAAAGCCTTGTTCAGACTGTCAGTCCAGATCTGTTTTTTGTGAATATCTGACTGGAATCAGATCGTATTTAGCTGGTCTGAACAGCAAAAATCATGTGAAATCTGATTTTGTGTAGCTTTTTGCCTATGTCACTTTCTCACGCCACGTAAAATGTACAGTAAACACATCAGACATTGTCAAACATTAAAATCAGATTCCAATCGGATATGTCACTTCGACTGACAGTCTGAACAAAGCTTACAGTTTTTTTAACTACTTACACACATTTTCAAAACATTGCCTCTTTTTTTTCAAAACTTTACACACAAATCCAAGAATTTCACACACAAAATGCACAATGCCTCACATCTCTTGCAAAATGAAGCACTGCATTCAAAATAATGCATTCAAAATAATATGGTTTTGCAGTTTTGGTGTGTGGTTCTGGTGTTTGAGTGTCAGGTTTCAGAAATTGTGTGATAAGTAAAGATTTTGAGTGCAAGCAGTTGAAAAAAAAAACTGTAATTCACCCAGCAGCATCTTGGGCTGTTTCTAAGCAGTAATTGGAGTAACCCTGAATTCACCTGCATTACTAGAAGAAATCAACAGTCCCCATAAGGATGCGGGCTTAATAATGTCTCAATTAAAATGCAAGAAATGCAGAAAAGTTTGTGTGAGGGTTAGGTTTTGGAGTTGGGTTAGGTGATGGAAAACATAAGCTAAGTGTAAAGACAATAAAAGTCAATGGAAAGTCCCCACCAAAAACCAGATGTGTGTGTGTGTGTGTGTGTGTGTTTGTGTGTGTGTGTGTGTGTTTGTGTGTGTGTGTGTGTGTGCAGGTTTGATTACTTGTGAGGGCCAATCTTTTGAAAATGCACTCACAAATATAGAGAAACATGTCAGAAACCCAACTGCGAGGACATTTAAAGTGTCCACGCTATTTGATCGGCTCATTAATTGGACAAATTATGTTTTTCATTAAATCTGCTACAGGTTTGTGTGAGGGTTAGGTTTAGAGGCAGGACTGATCTTATCAAACCTTTGAAACCAGTGTGAAATTCTGAACAACTGTGCGCGCTCTTAGCTATATACATGACAAATACAGTAGTCTCCTTTCTGATCATTTTGCATAGAATTTATGGTTTTTTGAAATTCCATATATTTCAAACATTTAAACACAAGTCACTAAAAATTATGAACTTTTAAAAACAATTTATGAAACATCACTGAACATCATTTGGCAGATCTGTGGTATAAAAACAAATATATTGTGTTTTTAAATGTTTATGCTTCACATATTTGCACTTTGGAAGCGTGAGATTAGAAAGTTTTCTTAGCCAAACCAAAGAGAAAGGAAAAATAAAAAGGGTACATATTTTGTGAACCATAACTAGAAATGACCATGGCAGGATGATAAGGTATTATGCTGATCAGGATCATAAAACAGGAAGACAAACCCCAACTGAAAATGTTACATTGTGATATCTACCAGCTGCTTGCGGTTTTCCTCCAGGCATAGTCCAAGAACTCCCAAGAATGATCCAAATGCCAACTGCAATCAGTAGACAGACATGAATGTAAAAAGAGAAACAAATGATGCAAAATACTCTAGAGAACATAAGCATGACCGTACGAGCACTGGGAATCATTATCATGGTTTCAATTCGTTTCAAGCTAAATGATTTATGGCATTCACTTTATGTTTTTTTTCAAGCTTAAATGACAAGAAAATATGAAGGGGAAGTCTGAAACAAAAATATTTCAAGGATCATGAGATCCTTATGTGTTGTGGAACACATAACCTACCCTCTCCTCAACATCATGCTCATAACTAATTGTAAGATCCAATCACTTTGGATGCAAAACTTCTTCATGGCCATCAACTTATGAGAGGTGACACACTGTAGCTATACTCATAGTCCAAGTCTCCAGCAGGGTATCTGCAGGAGTTGTGGAAAGTTTCACAGACCATCCAAGTTCACATATGGAAAAGAGATGTTTTGGTAACACAGTATGCGGTTTACTTCTCACTGTCAGACTGATTTTATTGTGTTCTTTTTCCTGCTGTGAACCCATTGATAATATTTGACATTGTATCAACAAGAAGCCCCTTGTTTATAATGTCTGAACAGCCTTGAGCTCACAGATGAAGTCACTAATGCAATTCATTAATTGGGAAAATGCAAGTTTGAGTATTACTAAGATGCAACCACTTACACTTCTAGGATTGGTTCATAAAAATGGGGGGAAATTCTGTCGTTATTTACTCATGTTATTCCAAACCTGTAGGACGCAAATGAAGACATTTTTTTTAAATAGTTTTTAAGTTTTAAAAAGGATGCATTGTATAATAAAAGTGTAATATAAATTTGTATCAATTCATGGACAATCTCTTTTGGACCAATCCAAGAGATATTGTCAGTGAATTGAGGGGTGCATGGCCAAAAATACTTAAAAAAAGGTACAAATTGAGTCCCACACGATTCAATTAGGGACATTTAATACTTACATACAAGATTATTCTGTATTATACAAATACAGAAAGTATTATTCTGTGATGGCTGGCAACCTTAGTTATAGTCCTAGGTGTCATAATAGCGCTACAAATAAGACGGTGCTTGGCCATTGACTGCCTTGTACTCTAGAAGTGTTTTGAACCTGATTCTAGCAGTGACAGGGAGCCATTGACATGAAACAGACATGCATTGTGGCGTGGAAGTACATGGGAAGCTTGAACAGTCAGTCTGAAGTATTCTGGGTAAGCTGCACAGGTCTCCTCATATGCTGGGAGACCGGCCAGGAATCAGTTGTAGTAGTAAGAACAGGTCTCGGCTAAAGTTCTGGTTAGCATGTGGGGTGCAAATGACAGGTTCGGCAGAGGATCGCAGGGCTCGGATGCGAGCGAGCTTACGTCGGCTCAAGTCCTACGTGCCTCGCTCTCTCAAACACAGAGAGGCTTCCCCCATCCTCTTCACCCAGCCTGTCCAGCGTCCCTCTGCCAGCGCGAGCGATCTGGTCTTGTTCGGTGTCATTAGCAGCCTCGGTTGCGGAGGAGCTGTCAGGCTCGACTGCCAACCCTGCCCCCTGCCGTCGTCCGAGCACAGCGATGTTAAGCCCGGGATGGACGCCGAATTACTCCGTGTCCTCTCGAAAGCCGTCGAGGAGCTGGGATTGGAGTTGTCTCCACCGGAGGAGCCCTCCTGCAGCCGTCTGGATGAGTGGTTCCTGCCGGGGAGCCGTCAAGCCCCTCGTCAGTGATCCTCTCCTTTTTTCCCGGAGGTCCATGATGAGCTCACCAGGTCGTGGCGTGCCCCATACTCTGCACGTCTCCATACTTCCGCTTCATCCGCCCTCACTTCGGTGGACGGTGCTGAAGATAGTGGATATGAGAAGCTGCCTCCGCTGGACGAGTCAGTGACCGTGCATCTCTGCCCGCCCACTGCTATTGGATGGAAGGCAAAGGCCACCTTTGTAGGACAACTTCAGCCCTTGCTGGACGCGCCTACTCCTACTCAATGGCGGTCCTCCAGGTCTTCCAGGTCAAACTCCTCGCCAGCACGGATGAGTCTGACCCAGACCCAGCGACGCTCAGGGAGCTGAGAAGTGCGACGGACCTGGCTTTGCGCGCCACCAAAGCTAGGGCTCAGGCTATAGGGCGTTCCGTGGCCAGTCTGGGGGTGCTCGAGCGCCACTTATACCTTGACGGAAATCAAGGATGTCTGTTTGAGCCAGCAGTCGAAGGCTTCGCTGAGCGTTTCACCCTAGCCATGCGACACTTTCTGCAAAAACGCTCTAGCTCTGCAGCTGCCTCTAGTTGCCCCAAGTCTTCGCAGCCTCAGCAGCCCGCGAAGCCTGCACCTGCGGCTACCGCCGCCCAGCCAGCCATGCCTGAGCCTCGATGACGTTCCCGCTCGGCCAAACGCTACCCATTTCCGAAGCACCAGGGACCCCGGCCCAAAATAGCACTGGACCCTGCGCCTCAGGCGTCGTCCTGATCTACGGGACAGAAAGAGGAAGGGGTCAAGTCTCGCTGCAGCCGGACCTACCCCCAAGCTGCCTCTGTTAAGCTGCCAATCACCCCGTCCAGTTCCGGGTGCAGTCGGCGATGTGTTTGCTGCAAACTCTGGGCCCGTTCAAGCGCCCAAGTGGCGATCTGCTGTTATAGCGGGCAGATTAAAACACAAACATTTTCAAAAAGAGAGCAGATTTCCTCTTCCAGTTCTCACGAGTACCGTGTCCTCTTGCAGCGACCAGGCACTCGAACCAATCCAACCCCTGACTTCCCGGGAAGAGGCATGGCAAGCCATCCCCGGAGTGTCAGAGTGGGTTCTGGGGATACAAAGCGAGGCTATTCACTTCAATTCACTTGAAGACCCCCACGTTTCAGCAGGGTGGTCTCCACTTTGGTTCAGAGCAAGGACGCACACGTCCTGCGCTCCGAAGTGAAAAATCTGCTGGCAAAGGGAGCCATAGAGGCGGTTCCTCCAGCTCAGAGCGAGTTAGGCTTCTACAGCCATTACTTTTTCATCCCCAAGAAGGATGGCGGCCTGCGGCCCGTGGCATATCTTTGATCTTAGACGCCTGAGGCACTGTCCACACGAACGTGGTTATTTTTAAAACAGCAGCTTTTTCTACACGGTTTGGCCGTTCGTCCACAAGCAAACGCAGCACCAGGTCACTGAAACCGAATATTTTTGAAAACTTCTGCCAGGGTGAAGATTTTCAAAACCTCCGGTTGCAGTGTTATCGTGTAGCCAGCGAAACCGGAGTTTTTGGCTTGTGACGTCAGAGCCTGCGCTGTTATCGCCGCCTACTGGAAACTATTTCAGGCTTCTGATTGGCCAACATGGCTTTATGGTTGAGATTATATCGCCACCTGTTGGTTTGGCATGCTCTTGACAGTGCTTCATAACATGTGTTTGCGTTTTCATGTGGAGAGATTTTTTTAAAAACGGAAGAAGGAAAAACGTTTATAAAAATACCCGTTTACGTGTGGACATGGCCTGAATCACGCCCTCATGAAACGGCCGTTCAGGATGACTACACTAAAGCAGATCCTCTCGCAAATACGCCAAGAGGACTGGTTCTTGTCTCTGGACTTGAAAGACGCCTACTTTCACATCCAGATAGATTCTTGTGATTAGCCTTCGAGGGAGTGGCTTATCAATACACGGTCTTTCCCTTTGGACTGTCCCTGGCTCCACGCACTTTCACGAAGTGCATGGATGCAGCTCTTTCCCCTCTGAGGCAGAAGGGAGTCCGCATTCTCAATTACCTCGATGACTGGCTCGTTCAGGCTCAGTCGGAGGCGGAGTCACTATCTCACAGAGCCCTCCTCCTCAGCCACTTAGAATGCCTGGGGCTCTGGGTCAATTTTGCCAAGAGTGCACTGTCCCCCAGCCAACGAGTGTCGTTCCTGGGAACAGTGTTTGACTCAATCCAAATGAGAGTGGTGGTCGCGACAGAGCATGCTCTGGTCATACAGCAGCTCGCGGCTTCCTTCAAGGCCGGTGCCTCTCGCCACCTCAAGGCTTTTCAAAAGATGCTGGGACTTATGGCCGCAGCGTCTCCAGTGCTACAGTTGTGCCTGCTTCGTATGCGTCCCCTTCAGTACTGGCTGAAACAGCGGGTTCCATCCCATGTGTGGCATCATGGACGCCTGCTTATCGGAGTACCACCACTCTCATTTGGGCCCTGACCCCTTTGAAAGAATGCTCAGTGGATGGAACAGGGTGCCCCCCTAGGAATGGTCTTCAGGAGAAAGGTGGTTTCGACAGATGCTTCCAACACTTGTTGGGGAGCTCTGTGCGAAGGAAAACTGGCTTTCGGCCACTGGTTGAAAGCGCAGGACGGTCTTCACATCAACTGCCTCGAAATGCTGGCGGTATGTCAGGCCTGTCAAACCTTCCTACCAGACCTGAGGGGACACCACGTTCTGGTCCGCTCAGACAGCATGACTGTGGTGTCCTACATAAATCGCCAGTGAGGGCTTTCCTCGAGGTGCCTCTTTGTGATGGTAGAGCACCTCCTGGAATGAGCTCAGCTCAACCTGCGCTCGCTGAGAGCAGCGCACGTTCCGGGCAAACTGAACCAAGGAGCGGACATGTTGTCACGAAGCAAAGTCCCATCAGAAGACTGGATGCTTCATCCGCAGACGGTTCAAAAAAAATGTGGGAGATCTTTGGCAAGGCGGAAGTGGACCTATTTGCCTCAAAAGACAACTCTCATTGCCCAATTTATTATTCCAAGGACAAGGACACGTTGGCCCACTACTGGCACAACCTCCTTGTCTATGCTTTTCCCCCGATCGCCCTGTCCTGCAGGTAATCAGACAAATCAGGGAACAAGAACGCAAGGTTCTCCTGGTGGTCCCGCTCTGGAGAAACCAGCATTGGTTATCAGAGCTGTCGCAGCTGCTCATAGCAGCCCCGTGGCCCATTCCCCTGAGGCGGGATCTCCTCTCTCAGGCGAACAGGACGATATGGCACCCCCGGCCCAAGCTGTGGGCTCTGCATCTTTGGCCACTCGACGGGAGTCTGCAAGCCTCCCAGAGTGTGTTCTAAACACCATTTCTCAGGCTAGAGCTCCATCTACAAGACGCCTCTACGTCTTTAAGTGGTGGGTGTTCTCCGCCTGGTGCTTAACCAGGCGAGGACGGGCGAGAACCCGTCCGTCTGTGACGTATCGGTGATATTGTCCTTCCTGCAGGAGCTATTGGATAAGGAGCACTCCCCATCCACGCTCAAGGTCTATATAGCAGCTATAACGGCTTCTCATGCCCCGATAGCAGGCCAGTCGGTGGGCAGAAACAACTTTATTGTCCGTTTTCTGAGGGGGGCTAGGAGGCTGAATCCGCCCCGTCCCCTCACTGTCCCTACGTGGGACCTACCTGAAGGGTCCTCCCTTTGAGCCGCTGCAGTCTGTTGACCTTCGGTCCCTGTCGTTGAAAACTGCTCTGCTGCTAGCATTAGCATCGGTCAAACGAATGGGAGACTTACAGGCGCTGTCTGTGAGCCCTACCTGCCTGGAGTTCGGGCCTGGCGACTCTAAGGTTGTCCTGAAACCGAGGCATGGTTATATATCTAAGGTGCTCTCTACTCCATTCAGGGCACAGGTCATTACACTCTCTGCGCTTCCTCCCTCAGAAGAGGACCAGGAGTTGAAATTACTCTGCCCCATCAGGGCGCTGAAAGTTTACATCGAGCGTTCCGCCCCGTTTAGGCAGTCTGAACAGCTCTTTGTTTGCTTCGGTGGCCGCGCTAAAGGGCATCCGGTCACGAAGCAAAGACTTTCTAAATGGATAGTTGACGCTATTATGCTAGCCTATTCTTCCTTGGGCCTGCAATGCCCCATTGGAGTACGAGCCCATTCAACTAGAGGCGTCGCCTCTTCTTGGGCATAGTCTAGCGGCGTGTCCATTGCGGAAATTTGTGTGGTGGCCGGTTGGTCCTCGCCATCCACATTTGCTAGATTTTATAACCTGGACGTCCCTGCCTTGCAGGCTAGGGTTCTTACTGCATAACTGGCATGCACCTGCTTACGCAGTACCACTCAAAACCATCAGAGGATTTACTTGTGCGCTCTCGGCCCTCATAGGTGCCGGGGCTGTGCATGTCTTCTGGAACGATCACTCAGATTGGGCGTGACCTCTGTGAGCTTAGCCCATTCGCCTTGGGAGGTGTTGGACTCCACGCTATTGTCCCCTTGGGCTCTGAGATGCCTAGGGCAAGGTTACACATGTAGTCGTTCCTCTGCCATAGCACGGCGTGATTGTATTGTTTCCCATAGCATCTTAGCAGACGCAATACGAGTGAAGTATCGATAGGGAACGTACTCGGAGATACAGGAACGAGTACTGCGTTGCTAGCCATGCTATACAGCTGCACGACTCAGTCGTCGCTTCAGTCGAAGTAACCGGAATCCTATGGCGAAATGCCCGCTTATATAGCCAGATGGTCCCACCCATTCTGGCGGGCTTTGGCGGGCTTCGTGGCCATAGGTTCGTGCAGCACTGCTGCCGAACCATTGGTTCATTTTTAAAGTATACTGCACGAACCAATGGCCGTGCAGTTACACTGCGTTATTGAAAAAGGCTTCAGTTCAGGAAAAAAAAGGGCTTTTTCCCATAGCGTCTTAGCAGACGCAGTACTTGTTCCCATATCTCAGGGAACCGTGGTTACGTTTGTAACCAAGTACGATTCTGTTGCTATTTCAGAGTGTGTGGTTTTCTCATGAAAATTTGTCTTGGAAAGGTTTGGCTGGTCTCTGTCTATTTTGGAGGCTTCTATTAGTTTTAAATAGAGTCAGAGCAGTGGATTTGACTTGGGGTGTTGGAGGAATTACTGCTCCAACCAAAATTAGTGTTCTTCTTGACAGACAATTAATTTCAAATGACTACTTTCTTATCAGATTATGGTTCGACTGAATGAGACATATAAGTACATTTTCATCTCGCTGGATGGAATGGAATCTTCATTGAGACCAGAATAAACTCTAGTTCTCCAGGGTATGTACAAAAAGATCAAGAATGTCATAGTTAGAATACCAAAGAAAACAAATACAAACAAGCAACAAATACTGAACAAAAGAACAAACAAATAAATATTTTCAATTCAAACATTTTCCCCCCATTGTGTCTGCATTTACACCAAATACGAATCAAAATGTGATTATGACACTTACAATAATTCCTGACATGTATCCTGTGATGCTGACGCTCACAGTGCGTGTGCTGGTGTAGATACCCATCACTACAATGAGCAAAGACAGACTTAACATGCCTGAAACCAGCCACTGAGCCTTTCTTCTCCTCATCCTCACTGCATCTACCAGAGAGAGTTTAGGAGTTAACTACATTTAAAAGATTGCAGATCAATAACATAAACACAGTTTAAATCTGCTTAAACAGCCTACATAGTACAGGTTTCCTCTCTTGACTGACAAACTCAGTTTAGGTATGAAATGTTTTTAAATAACACTCTTTTTTGTCAAATTAGGTCTCACTTTATCTAATTTATTAAAGTACATTTATTAAATACACACTAAAAACACATATGTTGAAGCTTGATCCACTATGAGGTTGTCACAAAAACATTTTTCGAATGAAAAGAATTATCAATGACGGGTATGATTGTCTACTCATATTTAAAAGACATTCAACCATGAAAAAAAAAATCGTTCCATTTTACCTGAGGTCCCACTCACTTTACCTGAGCTGAACTCTCTCAATACACAGTCAGTCTATGTTTATCAAATTCAAGAATATAATCGATAAAATAGTTTCGACTGGAAACACATTTTATTTTACTGTAAAAATGAGAAGTGCAGGTTAATGCAGACATTATGTTTCTTACATTAAGAATAATACGTATTATACAAAAAAATACTTTATGTTTTTCAAATTTTAAGCTTTTCTTTCTTACGCTACATGGACTATATTTTTGAAATCGGATTCAACACTTACCTGCAGCAGCGTGTGAAGGAGGGGCGTCGCGCCGGGTCGTTTCTTGTGCGTTTGTCATTTCTCCTCGTTAGTGTTTATAATCCAACCGATCTCACTCGCGGTGTAAATCCAGACTGTGCGCGCCAGTGCGACTGCTAGAGCTTTTATACACGTGCCAGCGCCCTCCGGAGAATTCAGGGACGTGAAATTAGAGTCTGAACAAAGTTATCAGTTCAACTGAAACACGTCTAGCCTGGTAGCGTTACGTGATATACATTTTTAGAGTTTGAGGCAAAATCTTCTTTTTCTTTTTCTGACTTTTGACTATTTGATGATGGTTTTGTTGTAATGCTTCTTCAGAAATAGTTGCAGATGATGCTTATTTGTCACCTACTGCAGTGAACATTTCTAAGGGTAGATTTATTTTAAATTTTTCTGTAAAGACACAAACTTTAAAGTTTTGACTGTAAAAAAAAGGGTAACACTTTATTTTAAGGTGTCCTTGTTACACGTTACATGTACTTACTATTATAATAACAATTAATTATGCATAATTACATGCAAGTAACCCTAAACCAAACCCTAACCATATAGTAAGTGCATGTTAATTATTATTACTCAGTACATAATTACACTGTAACAATGACACCTTAAAATAAAGTGCAAACTAAAAAAAAGCTATAGAACGGCTCAGGAAAAAGATTATTTAGTTTATTAAACACATTCTTTTGTGACAACAAAAGCCATTAATAAGCAAAATGGTGCTTCAGTCTCAAATAACCTTATTTCAGTGTCAAGATTATAGAGCAATATGAGTCTCACTACACAAATGGGCAACTGATCACATGTAGATTTAATCTCTGAACACTTGCCAGTTTCTCGCATGTAAACTGTTATTGGGAAACTCAGCAATGTGATGTTATAATACTGATTTGTATCAGTTTTTTAGTCAAGGGAACATGCAAAAAATAATTTATGGGAGGAGGTTCAGATGTGTCTGTTCTTTTTTTTTTTGTGACTAAAAACAATCAAACCTACTTCAGCCGTTTGAAAACTTGCCTGCTGTACAAGAGCAATATACCCTAGTGAGAGACAGTATACTTAAATATATTTGAAAGACATTTGTTTCATGCTAAGTATATACATTTACATATTTATGTACTTAATAAAAAATACCCTACTTTAGTATACTAAACTGTTAAACTGCTAAATTCGAACAACTAATTTTGTTCTTAATGCACTTTAATTGTGCGGAAGTAGTGCTGAAGTCCAACTAAAGATATACTGAAGTATATATAATTGTGTTAAAGTGGGACTATTGCAAGTTGGTACACTTTAAATATTATGCATTTAAAGGCCGATATTATTCAAAGATCATACAATCCTCATCATGACATTAAAACACATGTTGGGCTTAACATTAAGAAAAGTCCATTGTGCATGAGTAGAACTCCAAATAAAGTTTAATTATAATTTTTATAGCAGTAAGTCTTGAGCAATATGTAAGTTAATAGATTTGAACTATATATTTAGTATGAAATAATTGCATTTTAAATATAGGCTATTACTATTATTACTTTTCTCAAATAAAATTTGTCTAAGGTATGAACAAATTTATCGAAAACAGTGCTATGCAACACTGAAGGTGTTGTACTGTTCTTGGCCTTTCTGTATTAGTTAAGGTGTTAAGTGTGCAGCATATGCTTTTCTATCTGGGATTCATTTAGAAGTCACATTCCTGCCAGACTGTAAATTATTTCTGTTGTTCAACACGCTCCTCTATGGATAGCAGGCGGATCTAGTTAGGAGTGAAAAATGACTTTGTATTATGATAAAAGCTTAGAGATTCTATATGTAATTAGACCTTTAAACTCAGTCAGCTGTCTACTGTATATCTCCTGCCATATTGCATATTTTATTCATCTCTTCTGCATACTGCAGGGTGTTTAAACTCACACAGCGATGCATGATATATTTGATAGGTGTGAGGAGCTTGGTGGGTGATGTTTTTCCTCTGCCTGCAGCTAGAATCTCTGGAACTCTCAGTGATGGTCAGGAATTGGTCAATGTGTGTTCACTGACATAAGACTAAAAAACAGCTTCTCAGATTTCACCGCATGAATCAAAACTGATGAGACCGAGGATGCTTGTAACACTTTTTCCCTTTAACATCTTTAACTAATTTTCCCCCATGTTCATCTGCTACATATTAAAGTGGTTGTGAAACCAACATTATCCTTGAACTGTATAAAGTAATGTCAAGTAATGCAAGTAAAGAGTGCTGTTATTACAATATGTTCCAATACCAGGGTGAAATGTTGATATTTCTTTCTGGAAATTGGTCTTTGTCACGTAAATCATTTAAATGTGTCACCTCTCATTTCTAAGTGGGTAACCTGACAGTGTTACAATTCACATTGTGTTATATAATCATATAACCTAATGTATATAAACTGAACAAAATTATAAACGCAACACTTTTGTTTTTCAGATTTGTGAACAATATTTGAGAGAAATAGGCCTTTTGTGTACATAGAAAAAGTCTTAGATCTTTGAGTTCAGCTCATGAAAAATGGGGGCAAAAACAAAAGTGTTGCGTTTATAATTTTGTTCAGTGTAAATAAGTTTCTACAGTGCTGTTTAAATGTCCATTATGGAATATACATTTTGAAGCAGCTTTCTGCTATAAAAACTTAAAATCCCATCATACATCAACATCTAAATAAGGTGATTTGATTTTTTTACAGCCCTAGTAATACATGATGTGATATTTCATTTAAGCAATACAGCCATCAATATAGTCATTGTTAATCTGGGTTGTTAAACAGGCAGCGTATACAATCAAAGACATAATGGATCATGGCTATATGTAACAAAAATAATGATCAGCTAAGGAAACGTTTTGTGTCATACTTTATTTTGGATTTTAGAATTTTTAGAAAATGTTGCAAAATTTCACAGTAGTCATAATTAAGTATTTTAACAACACATCCTTTAACTTTCAAGCTAGGATGCTGGAATTGTGCTCTGACCAAGTTTCGTGGTCCTGGAATTTCCCCCTCCTGAAAATCAAAACTGCAGTGCAGTGTCTTTGACTTTTATAAAAGTCTTTCCAGTAATCATAGACGTTTTGATGCCAAGGACCCCAAATATGATTATGCCTTTAGGAGGAACCCCCTTCATAAAATATTAAGAAAGCTATACATTTCATCCCAATTTAAACATAAAAATGCTTAGAAAAAGCAGGATATTTTAAACATGTTGCCCACAAATGTAAATATTTGGCTTTTATATTATTACTGTATTGACGCCAAAGCGAATTATGAAACAATTTTTTGGAAATAATACCCATGCATATGTAAAGTGCGCTTGGCTATAGATTTTGTTTTCCTGACAAATTTTACAGTTAATGTTTTTACAGTTAAACATAAAATTGCCCAGATCCCAGTTTGAAACCCCTTATAATCTAAACTAGGTTTATCTTAGACTAACCCCTCAGGCACGATCTAGAATTTAATTAGGCTGTGTCAAAAATAGTGGATCTATGAGGGTTAAACTTCGCATTCTTAAAACCAAATACTAGAAATTTGGAATGAAGACAATAGCATTATAGCACGTAATTGTGCATTTGTCTTCTGAGACACATACTCATATGCTTCAAATTTGTCAAGCAGATTTATTTCTTTGAAAGCACCCACCCTAATACCATACAGACACAAACCTGTACACTCAACTCCTGAACACTTATCTGACTTACCAGGGAAGATGGATCCTCCCAAGCCTTACAAGGTCAAGGGCAAAATGCTAAAGTACTTGAAACCCTTCACAAACAAGCACCAAAGTGCTCTATAAACATGATCTGTCTTGATAATTTTCTTTCTATTGCTCTGTCTCGTTGTTGGTGTGAGATCCTCCTCAGTTCTGTGAACATCTTCCTTTCATAATCCTCTTCATAACATATTTCATAAGGGGAGGCACTTTAGTGAACAGAAAGCAATATATTAAACCACTCCTGCTTTAATCCAGCTGTGACAGCTTTGTTGGGATATCTATCTATCTATCTATCAAAACAACTCTACTGTACATAGTGTAACTTTTGCATGTATCTTTAAATGCAATTGAGCTGCTGCTCCCAGCCTCCTTTTCCAGAATAGGACTGTGCCTTTACAGCTCCTGCTTTAGATTATCTGCCAAAAAACATCTGTTTGGTTTTGATTATCACTCTATTGCGCTGAAATCATGCGTTTTAAAGCTATATCAGTTTAAACTTCTGAGATGGACATGGGTGCACATGGGTGCAGCAGACGCAATAATATTACGCAGCGCCTGAAAATAGGCTAACTTCCGTCAGCATAACCAGCGTGACCACCTGCTTGCACAGGGAGCGTGCTGGGGACTATTTTCAGGCGCTGCGTAATATTATTACGCCGGAATGAGAGTATAGTTCCTAGCCATATCGGCCTAGAAAATCGCAACTTTTCATTTTACGTCGGTCTTAGTACACGATGTAACTACAGAAGAGTCAAGTTTTAAATAGGAAAAATATAGAAACTCTTTGGTCATTTTTGAGCGAGATGCTAACGGTCTAATCAGATTCAATGATCTATGCTAAGCTACAGCTAAAAGTGCTACTGCCAGACCTGGAGATCGGCTGAACGGATTCGAAAACGGTCAAACTCAACTGTTTAACTCTAGGGGAGTTGGAAAATGAGCCTATTTTCAAAAATAGAGGAGTGTTCCTTTAACGTTGGATTTTGGTTACACAATCTAAAAACAACAAAAATCAACATCAGCTGACGTCGGTATTGGACATCAGATTAACAATGACATTAGACGTTGAATTGACATTGAATTTTGGTCACGCGACGTCGTAACCGAAATTTGACCAAATATCAATGTCTTATGACGTTGTGTGCCTGCTGGGAAGTGACAGCAGCGTAATATACAAGACCTATACTGCTGTCTACGCTGTTAATATGACCAAAACAATCAAATAAAAGCAGAAAATCACTCACTGCTTTTTAATGAATCATTTATATCTGGATTCCCCTGAAGGGGTGAAGCAGGACAATGTCTGACTCCAGCGTTCTGGCTGAGGGACAACCAGTCTAATACTACAAGTATGACCAATTTTAAATGCATTAAAGGTATTAAACATGAGCTCTTTTCTGTGGTTTGGCTTCAGGTGGAGGCCCAGAAAAGACCTCTTTCATATCATGGATCTCCTTTGATTTTCGTGGTATCAGTAGTTGTGGTTTCAGTAAAACTGTGGCTGTATAAAATGCCACTTATGGCATTGATCAAAATGGACACCTGACATGTTTTCGTCTGCATTTGCAGAAGCAGGTTTCAAAAAGGTTTTATAAGAAGTTGTGCAATGTTCTGTCTGGCATAGCCTATCATTTTTTGGTCTGTTATACAACACTGACACCCCATAAATTCACCAGATTTCGTTACAAAATAAACACATTCGAGGAATTAGTTCACCCAAAAATGAAAATTCACTCATTATTTATTCACCTTCCTGTCATAACATAACTCCCTTTTACCTCAGTCAAACGTAAGATTACATGTTGACAACCTGTATGCTATTTCCTTTTACGTTTCACAGACTCGAGGGTAGGCTAAATTATGGCAATTTAACTTTAACGTGATAACAGGAATTGGATAAACACAGTACATGAACTGTATCGGCGGAGGGAGGATCTAGCTTGTTTGCTTGGTGTTGCTACGACAACAGACAGTGCTCTGGAGAGCGCTGACACGTTCCGAAACAACAAAGTTGATATCATGCCAATAGACATGTTTCAGTGCACTGCATTCAATTCATTAGATAAACTCTAACGTCAACATATCAACTGTTACTAATTAATTAATTTCCGAAAAGTGTTTAGTATCGTAATGCGCAAGGCGCAGTCTGCAGTGTCGAGCGCCGCCGATGATGAAGTGGTGCAGCTCCGCGCGCTCTGGAGAAGATACGAGCGTCACTGCACGCGGACTAACAGCTGTCCCAGTGCAGTGCTCAGACAGGACATCCTTCACCAAATCGACAGACAGGAGCCTCTCAAAAAGGTAATTTGACTAATGAGGTCGGCTGGAAACGGAAAAGTTATTCAGGTCCCAAAACGGTTCTGTCAAAGATTACCGAAAGAGACTTAAAGGAACAGTTGACCCAAAAATGAAAAATCGGTACCTTATTCTGTCATGGCGTTCAAAACTCGTAAGCTTTTCTTTATGTAGTGCGTATAACACAACAGATATTTTGAGGTATGTTTAAGCTGCTTTTGTCTATGTTATGAAAGTCAAATGTTCTTTGTCCATGTTAAAAAAGTGCTTCAAACCTTTCAAGTGTGAAATCATACCATTGATATTACCTAAGAAGGTAAACCCTTACCAAAAAGTAGTATACTTCAAGTTTATTTTAGTAAGTATACTTAAGTAAAGTTCAAGTATATTTTAAGTATACTTTATGTAGTAAGTATACAATCGATCAACACCCCAAAGCTTGACAGTTATTATTACCTCTTCATTGGTCGACATTTTATTCCATAATGTTACATCGTTTTGATACCGTTTTATGTCTGATGATCGTGTTAGAAACATGTGGAAGCATCTGTTGTTTCGGTTTCTTCTTCACTTGTGTTTTTTGGAAGTTCTGTACAGAAGATGTGTACTAGCGCCCTCTACAGTATAACAATGAAAACACGGATTCTAGGAACACAAGTATAGCTCAAATATATTTAGACTTTTTCTAAGTATAAGTCAAGTATACTTAAATGTCATTTTAAATATATTTCTGAGAAGTACATAAAAAGTAGACTAAAAGTATACTTTCCTATTTTTAGTTTAAAAGAAGTATATTAATAGCACACTTGAATAAACTTCTTTTTCGTAAGGGAAGTAATAGGCTAATAAGCTAGAAAACCGCGCGCTTTCAAGGACACGCATTTAATACATGGGCGGAATGCAGCGCCGCGTTTAGAACAACTCACAGGTATTGTACCCAATTCAAGACAGCAGTCCAAAACAGTTCATATAGCCTAGAAGTTCCCTTCAGGAATCAACAAAGTTGCATGTTTGACAAAACAGAGCAAATGGAAAGAGAAAGAGAAATCGCAATCTATGGCTATTATTAGCTCCCTATATAAAGCATACAGACAGCGGAAAGATACACAATCTTCCAGCCTAGGATAAAGTCATTATGAACATAAACAATAATTTGGGACAAATCCAATGTGATTTTATGGTAAAAAATATGTAAGTGGCACTCTGGTGCAGCAGGATTTGGAGCATCCTGAGCCGCTGCGGACAGTTTTTAACTTTAAATTAATGTTGCTCAACTGAAGGTACAAATCAAACTGTTAGCTGAAATATCCACAAAATAAAAAACAACACTGAAATAAGAGCGTGCGGTTTATCGGTCAATCAGATGCGCATGAAAGTTGTGTTCCTTGGGTTTATGTCCCCACCAATGTCAAAAGCAAACCTACGCCCTTGATAGCAGCTATACATAAAATAGGCTTGTAACTGCAAATATGTAGAGCCAAAATATGGCACAAGACGCCAAATACAAATAGTACTTCCCCAGATGTGCCTTTTACATTTTTCAGAACGTTAATTGACTTCATTAAAAGAGGAAGTTTCTTGGTCGCCGTGATTTTGCCAAGTAAGACATGTTCCTGGATCAACATCTTTTGTTGATCCTGGATCAACATTACTGTACAAAAATATAGACCTAACCCAATCCCTACCCCTAAACCTAAACCTACCCATAATTTATTCCTAAAATCAGAGGGAAATGATAGGTGAATAAGGAGGGTGTAGAAGCATCTAACCCTGACTGTAAGCCTAAAACTGACATTTCTTGAAAACTAATCCCTCAATTCTGATTGGTTAATTGGAATGTTATTCCAGGATCAACAAGGATGTTGATCCAGGAACATGTTGCACTTGGTGAAATCATGGTCACCGAAGTTTCTTACAGAAAGTGTTGTAAAATTGATTTTTAAAATCAATGGGCATCAATATTATTTTCTAATTTCCATAAACTTAAAGAGTACACTCCAAAAAATGCTGGGTTAAATATAACCAAGCGCTGGGTTAAAAAGGGACAAACCCAGCTATTGGGTTGTTTTGACCCAGCGGTTGGGTTATAACAACCCAATAGCTGGGTTTGTCCCTTTTTAACCCAGAGCTGGGTTATATTTAACCCAGCATTTTTTAGAGTGTAAAATGTTCATTGGATAAATTTTGTGTAGCCTAATATCTTTTGAGATTTCTCGAAATATTTATCCCCCCCCCCCGCTTTTGGGGTGAAATGGACATGTGCATTGACAGATTTAATGAGACTCCCTTTTTATTAATGTTCTGTTAAAATGTCTACTGCATGCATCTCCTTCCCACTCACTGCCTCTGTCTGTCCCTCTCCCTCTCCTGTAGATAATGCTGTCATTTCCAGATTGTGGGCCTTCAGACACTGTTCTCCCCAGCCTTCAGCCTCTGTTAATGGCTATACGAGAGGAGCGTTACACACATGCACAAGAATTCCACATCTGGAGTCTGTCTCTCAAGCAAAAAGATATAGTTGAGCTGGTGAGCACCGATCCCACTTTACTGTATATCCTAGTTTTGTGATTGGCAGTTATGCAAAATCATGTAGTCTCAGGATGCTTGCTCCAGCACACAAGAGAGAGAAAGAGTACACCAGGGCAGCCAAGTCTGCTGCAATACAACCCAAACCTTCCTGTGCAAACAAAAAAATGTTTGTTCAGCCACATCATTCACAGTAAGATATGTGTCCTTTATTTCAGCAGTAAATGGTAATGAGGCATAACTGTTAACATTTTATCTTAACACCCGATCAGTTTAGCTGTGGAAAGAGTTCTGCATTACACAACAATTTCAGATTCCAGAATATTTTTTTCTGTCATCTCGGCATTTTGTTGCAAAACATTTTGGCTTTACATGTTAAATGCACCTGCTTTCTCTTTCTCCCTTTCCATAATTCACATTCTTTTTGTCTGTGCATTTCCACACCATTTTACATAATTAAGACAATAAAAATTTAAAGAGAATTAGATGTCTTTAAAAACATTAATCTGTATATCTTTTAGGATCAATTTCATGATACTTTTATGCAGGTTCAGAAATTAACTTTTCCATTAAGGGACAGTATTTGCATAATGGAATTGATTTCTTGATTAAAGGTTTTTCAACAAGTTCTTGTTGAAAATACTGGTCTGTATTTGAAACAAGAACCGCAATACCTCTGAGGCTATGGCAGGTTGTCAAACCCATGAAGACGTAATGAAGACAAGAGATTTACTCAGCTACTGCCAAATTTTTGATTATTTTTCCAGCACTATAAGACGTGTAACTTCTGTAGGAACTTGATAGAAACCTGAGAGATGACATCACATGATAAACAATATTTTTTATTTATTTAAAACTGATATATACATTATGTAGGCCTATCAGCAAACATCTGAAGCCAACTTGCAGTGTTCTTACAATTTTTCAGCTTTGTTTTGAGCCAGTGGGGGC
The DNA here is from genome assembly GCF_001515605.1 of Sinocyclocheilus anshuiensis. NCBI lineage: Eukaryota > Metazoa > Chordata > Actinopteri > Cypriniformes > Cyprinidae > Sinocyclocheilus > Sinocyclocheilus anshuiensis. Next base: position 270,699 of record NW_015557235.1, on the reverse strand, counting down.
TTTGAGTTCCAAGGCCCTCAATCTGAAAATAGCCTAGCAGGTTACAGATCAACTCTGCTCCAGGAAAGACACTGTCCTGTAGATCTTAATGTGGAACTTGGAACTTGAAGACTTAGTTTAAATTGTTCAGGTGTTTAATTTTAGTTGGAGAACAGTGGCCCTCATATTTTAATTTCAACTGTAGATGTAGATATTTCTATGTACATCACTTGAATTTGTGCTGATAATATCATAAAATGCACAGCATTACTAAAATCAAATTCAAACAGCACACTTAAACTTCACAATAAATAAGTTACATGAAAAATCCATCAAATCAATAACTTCTGAGTTGATGAAGTATATTTTAGAAGTATACTTCAGGTTTAAAACCAACAAATCAACCATGGATCACCTCTTAAATGTATAGAAATGGCCAAGTTTCTGTTTCCAAAATTGTGTCAATTTAGCAAAATTATGCTGTAATATCATAGTGTTTCATAAACCACTCATTTCCTAAACCACACTGTATAGCCGTTGAAAAGGCCCCTCTTCAGACAGCGCATGCTTCTGCAGGTTATATGTTATGGCTACTGACACACTTTTATTATCCTGCGGTCCACACCCATTTTCATTCCCTTCCAGGGGCAACATGTTCACACTTCAGCTCATATAAATCGGAAAAATCTGTCCAATTAAAGGGTGAGATTTACTTCCAGAACAGCTTTGATGCTGTGAAAATCACTGCCATATGCCACTGACCTGCAGACAATGAATGTAAGGAAAACAATATGGTGGATAAGCATGCAATTGAATTTCTGCACTTGAATGCTGTTAGGACAATCCTAACATATCAATTTGGCACACACACAGATTTATATGTGCCGGTCAGACGGTTATAACAATAAGTGCCTGGGAGTTCTATAAGAGGTCCTCATTTTTTAAGATGTTGATGAGATTCTGGGAGGTTTTTTTTTCTACTGTAGATCATCACTAATCTATGGAATGGCGTTCGAGGCGAGCTTCATATAGGCTACAATAGATACCTGTATGTAATTATTCTTTTTCTCACAGTTAGATAGCGATTACACACAGCTGTTTTGTCAAGAACTGCATCTTTGATCTCTGTGTATTTATTTCATTAAGCCAGTTGAGTGACGTCTTCCTAATTGCTTAGCAGTGACTGTGAGTGCACAAACCAGCCTTAAATCTCTATGACTATGATGGAAATTGTGCTATCATGTGGTCTTTCTGTTGTGTGCATAAGAAACAGTTGTATTATTAAAAGAAAAATGAAGTTGCACTGAATGAAACAAATTTGTACATTTTCTGTAGAAAAAGTATGTGTTGTCTGCATGTGCAAAACTCACCATCACAAAATGTTATGGGTGGCTGCCAGCACATTGTTTTAATGTAAATGCAGGTGACTGTGTGCAAAATAATAGTAATTGTAAAATCCATGATTGTCAATTCACCACATGAGATGCATTTCACCAACCCAGCTGTATAATTTAATGCACGTGTTTGTTCTGACAGTGTCTTCTTTTGGAGAAGAGGGGGAGGACAGTTTATCCCTTCAAATCACTGGAGCTACTTGATTGCAAACTAACTGAAGGGTCTCTGGAAAGACTGGGTAAGGCTGCAGGCATCAGCTACCTCACCACTCTCTGCCTGGACTACACACGGTGAGTGAACATCTGATTGTGTGAATGTCCTCAGATGCACTTTGAATTCCTGAAAGCTCGAGCAATTGCACAACGCTGTGCATGTGCAGTCATCACTATGATTGATATGACCAGTAAAATCTTCAGAATAGGCTGTGGGACATGGTTTGCACTTAACTGGTTTGGGAAAAAAAAAAAAAAAAAAAAAAAAAAAAAAAGTCACACAAAGTGTGTGCAAACCAACAATACTAGAATGCTTCCATTGAACTATAATTAAAGAAGCCATCACTGTAAATTACACCGATTCATAGTTAAGCACGGGCTCACTGAGAGTGTCCTTGTACGCTGCATTTACATTTTGTATACCACAAGTATTCCAGTTGGTCACTTCAAAGTGTACAGTATATTGGGTGTTACACTGTCTACATTTTAACATCTAGAAAATTAAGTACAATGGATGGTGATTGTAACAATGCTTTTAAAAAAAAAATAAATTGCAGTATCTTGATACAATCTCATTGTCACAGATCAAGCTGGAGACAACAGGTAAGTGAATGAAAGGCAGGTTTATTGACAGGTATGGCAAAGGCAGATAGTCTGGAGCAATGGCAGGTGAGAATTCAACACAAAGTAAAGTCCAATGATTCTTAGCAGTGTATTGATGTTTGGTTCTTTGCAGGTTCACGGAGAAAACGGAATCCAGGAGCAGAGGAGAACAACAATGGAAGATCTTCAGAGAACTAGAGGTAAGAATAAACAGGTAAGTTGCATTCAGTGAGTCTGGTAAAGTTCTGTGTAGTGAACGGTAGACCGGATGGTGAGTGACTGGAAGGAGCGTGCTTATGAATGGTAACTTGATTGCAGATGACAGGTGCGGGGAATCAGAACTCGGGTGATGGTGATCGTGACTGAGAACAGGTGTGAGCCGGGGAGGATTCTGGGACATGGAATCCAGAGCTGGTGATTCTGTGGTTCCGTGGCCTTGGCCTCGCCACTCGGCCTGGACACTACAGACAGACCCATACTACCCTCCCCCCCAAAAAATACTTGGAGAATAACAGGCTCCGACACCCTCTCCGGGCCAAAACCAGGGACTGGAGCCTTCTTTGGGCTTAACTGGGGATCAGGAGCCCTCCCTGGGCTTAACTGGGGATCTGGAGCCCTCCCTGGGCTTAACTGGGGATCTGGAGCCCTCCCTGGGCT
>NW_015557235.1:233053-263626 GCF_001515605.1 Sinocyclocheilus anshuiensis | reverse complement strand
GGGGATCTGGAGCCCTCCCTGGGCTTAACTGGGGATCTGGAGCCCTCCCTGGGCTTAACTGGGGATCTGGAGCCCTCCCTGGGCTTAACTGGGGATCTGGAGCCCTCCCTGGGCTTAACTGGGGATCTGGAGCCCTCCCTGGGCTTAACTGGGGATCTGGAGCCCTCCCTGGGCTTAACTGGGGATCTGGAGCCCTCCCTGGGCTTAACTGGGGATCTGGAGCCCTCCCTGGGCTTAACTGGGGATCACGAGCCCTCCCTGGGCTTAACTGGGGATCTGGAGCCCTCCCTGGGCTTAACTGGGGATCTGGAGCCCTCCCTGGGCTGGATTCAGGGACTGGGAAGCGCTTGCGAGGAGCTGGCACTGGAGGGTGCTGTGGAGGAGCAGGCACAGCAAGGCGCTTTCGAGGAGCTGGCACTGGAGCGAGCTCTGGGGATGGAGCCGAGCGCCTTCTCAGATTCCTTTCTAGGTTCGGGGTGAAAGGCGTGGTCGGCGGGCTTGAGTGAGCCGCGGCCGGCGGGCTTGACGGCGAGCTGGTTCTGGATTGGGGTTGGACGCTCTCCAGACACCAGAGGATCCCTTCCCTCCAGCTCAGTCCAGTGGTGTCTGGGAGGTCCACGGGGCGATGGTAGTTGGCCCTGATCCAGAACAGAGAGTTGAGCGTCACATCGTCTAACACCGTACTCGCGGCGATCCCGCAGTACTCCCTAGCATACTCCACAAACGGGAGATCCTGGTGAGCTAGGGCGGCAAACCACGTGGCAACTTCCATAGCCGTGGGGAGAAGCATTTTGTTTTTTCGTTCCGGTCTTCTGTCACAGATCAAGCCGGAGACAACAGGTAAGTGAATGAAAGGCAGGTTTATTGACAGGTATGGCAAAGGCAGATAGTCTGGAGCAAAGGCAGGTGAGAATTCAACAAAGTAAAGTCCAATAATTCTTAGCTGTGTATTGATGTTTGGTTCTTTGCAGGTTTGCGGAGAATACGGGATCCAGGAGCAGAAGAGAACAACGATGGAAGATCTTCGGAAAACTAGAGGTAAGAATAAACAGGTAAGTTGCATTCAGTGAGTCTGGTAATGTTCTGTGTAGTGAACGGTAGACCGGACGGTGAGTGATTGGAAGGAGCGTGGCGTGCTTATGAATGGTGCCTTGATTGCAGATGACAGGTGCGGGGAATCAGAACTCAGGTGATGGTGATCGTGACTGAGAACAGGTGTGAGCCGGGGAGGATTCTGGGACATGGAATCCAGAGCTGGTAATTGTGGTGATAATATTTTTTTAAAGTGCCCCTATTATGCCTTTTCGAATATTACCTTTCATGCAGTGTGTCATGTCGCTGTATGTGAACATAAACTATATGCAAAGTTGTGAAGCCGACGGTGCACGATAAATAAAGTTATTGTCTATCAAAAAAAAAAGTTGGCTCGCAATCGCCTAAACGAGTCGTCAGGAATTTGAATCTTATTCTGTTACGGCTCTACGTCACGAAGTAACACATTTGCATAATGTCTGCCCACGTTCTATGTCGTCAACTTGCCCGCCCACAAACAGTAATTTCGTTTCCAGAGCCAATCTCTCTACGGCTCTGGACCAATCACAAAGGACTGCGCCATTTGACCAATCACAACAGTGAGGGCTCATGGAAAGGAGGGGTTTGGAGAGACTGATTCTTTGAACTGCTTCGCACGAGTCGTTTACGAATCATTTAGAAATTATTATTTTTTGAGAAAACTAACGTGTTTTTTGATCTTGCATGCATGTAAACCTGTTTTAGGAGACTCATAAAACAATATTAGCAACCTTAAAAATGGCATAATAGGGGCACCTTAATAAACTGCCAAAATCCCAGGAATCAAACTAACATTACTTTTTATTAGGGGCCTTTCAGACAGAAAACATTATTTTTTTGCATTTAAATGCATTGGTTTTCTATTGGTTCCCTGATGTGCTCACATCACATTTTTTTTTGTGTGCTTTGTTTCAGTAGTTTCAGCATGTATAGTATTTTTTTAAAGGTTTAATAATGGCCTCTATGTTCTCTATGTCTGTCTTTCTCTCTCAGCGTGGGACCGGAAGGGTTGAAAGGTTTGCTGAGTGGAGGTTTGGGGGCCAGTCGAATATCCTCCCTGAGTTTGTGTTATTGTGGTTTGGGTTCATGGAGCGGAACTCTGCTAGCTTCACTCCTCACCAACAGTTCCGTGAGGTACAGATTGTTATGACCACTGATGCTTATGTTTCCCATTAACCTATGAATCTCTGTGACTCCTGGGATCCATCAGCTTCTGCAGAAACATTTCATCACATATTAATTCATGAATGTGAGCTTCAGCTGATGACTGCTTACAGCTGACGACATCTTACTGGGCCACAGGAGTTTCATGAGTGGACATGAGTTACAGGGCCCTCTCTTATGTGGACCTAAAGAAAGGCTATTTTGACAATCCAATATTAAATAATAATTTGACATACAGTACCAAGAATTTCTAGAAATGCCTCAGTCCTGCCATATTAGTTGCTCCACCTCTAAAGATTTAGTTCATTTAATGTAGTGTTGAGTGTAGTACACCAAAATATATTTTTTAAGCTATATTTTTGGCCTTTCTGTGATGGGAAAGTTAAGAGAGAGACAGGAAACAACAGGAGAAGAAAGAGGAGAATGGGATCTGGAAAAGGTTATGTGAGTGTTCAGGACTAGGCCAATTAAATAGATTGAGTTGAGTCCAGCCTAATTTACAGTGAACACTAGAGCTAATGTGGTTCAAGAGCTGCCAAGACTAATATATGACTTACTGTGGGGATGCTTCACAGTCGAGTCAGTCATGCAGATATGATAGCCTTCTGGCTAATTCTGGCACATTGTACATTTATGTATTATTGATGTGCATTGTCCCTGTCAAATAAACCTGAAATAAATAAATAAATAGATAAAACTCTAATGCTATTCCTTTATAGCAGTGGTTCCAAAAATATCCTTGGTTTCACAAGGAGACCAAAGAACTGAAATATATGACCCATAAAGGAAAACCGAAGGATTTGTGTGCAAATCTATTTGTGCGCATATCTTAACTTTGTATATTAGGGCATCTTCCTGGCATCTCACTCCTGTACTGGGCGTACACAGTGAAATTATATAAGGCAGCCACTTGAGTGGGCCATGCACCTACATTTTGGGATGCTGGAGGTACTCTGGGATCTGAAGTTGTCCTTATGTGAGGGGGAATATGTCTCTGAGACTTATAGAATAACTCTATCCGGTGAATTTTTGGGATGTGCATTTGCTGTAAAAAGCGTAAAATCGGGGGGAAATGTTTCATTAGGACCAGAGCAAGACCAACAACTTTCTAGTATATTTTCTATTAAAAAGGAAGTGTATTTATAAGAGACGATACAGCCAACAATTCACCACCATGTTTGCATAGCTGGTGATGTCTGTGTTCATCATCCCTACTGCTCACTGGCTTGTTATAGGCTGGCCTCTAGCCAGGAGAGTTTTATTTTTTTGGTTTTTAAATGTTTGCTTGATATCATGCTGGAATGTCAGATGGAACAAAAAAGGTTATCTAGGCAGGGCTACATGTAAATCCTACATGTCGCGCTGTCGCACAATAAGTGACATAATGGAGCACTCAAGACATGGGTTAGGTAACGTCTCAATGAGGTGGTCAATACCATGGCAGGAAGGAATTATTTCCATCCATGCTTTCCATCACACTAAAGCATGTGGATCATCTAACTGTGTCCACATTGAGCTTCAGTACTCCCAAGAAGAACAGTCCCAGTGAGGACAAAATGAGGCTATAAAATGTGTGTGAAGTTAATATTTCCAGGCACCCAGAAATTTGGAAGTCATCTCAAAGCACATGGCCATCCTGGGTGCACTTTTTTGAGAACAAGCCGCTTGTAAATCAGTTTCATAAGACAGAGCTTTCCAAGGGAAAATGCCTATAAAATTGCAGGTTCTATAAAAAAATGCACTTTATAAAGGTTAAAGTGAAGCTCTTTTCAGATGCAATCTGCATAGGGTATTGTCAAGAATTGAATTCATCAACCATGAATGAAGAAGAGATTGAGATATTGTGTTTGAGGGCTTCTGTAACTCTAGATACAATTAAAACACCTGCCTTAACAATGTCCTACTTGCAATTCAAATGTTATTACGATTGAGAAAATACAGCAACTTGTTTATTTTTCATCATCATTTACTGATAAACAGGGGCCTAATTTGTTGTCTGTGTGTTAAGGACCTCTGACACACATAACAGTCCGTCACACATAACAGACTCTAGTTTAATGTTAAGTTAAATGCATTCATCGGTCAATCCACATCTTTAGGGAGCTCTACCTCAATGGCAATGAGCTGCAGTGTGGGGGTGCCATTGAGCTGCTGAAACCTGTGGCTGAAAACAGCCAAAAACTGGCAGAGATCCAAAACAGGACCACATCCATCACAGGTGTGTATGTGAGTTTGTCTGCTCTCACCTAATTCATTCTATCAATAGTAAGACTGCTGAATTAATTGTGCCTCAGCGAGTTGTTTTATCCCCAGGGACTTGTTTTATCCTAAAAAGTCAATATAAGACGTCTCTCTTAAGGCTTTTCTGTTTTTCTAAACCTAATACAACCTCAGAGTTCTGTATGGTATACAGTTGTGTATGAGTGGGATACATACATGCAGTGTGTAATGTTATGGAATGGAATGTGTCAAGAGACTAAATTATGAAAATGATCATCTCATCGTTTTTTTTCCAACACTTACCGGGAGACATTAAAGGGTGTAATGTAACCTCATTTTGTGCAAAGTGATGTCATTCAAGCATTTCTTTCTTTTAGATGAAACAGAGTTGATCTCCCAAAGGAGCAATTCCACATCTTCCAGACAAAAGAAAGCAAAGAGCAAAGGTACCACTAATTTTCCGAACTACTGAGTGCATGTGCTTATTCACACAGTTATTGCTATAATCACTTGGAGCTCTTATGGGCTCTTGGTGTCCCTCTTGTTAAACACACTTGCACAAAACCTCCTTTGAAACTACCTGAGCAAATATACTTGCTTAGGACTCCTATTACAGCACCTTGACAACACAGCACATCCACAGAGACAATGTGGAGGAGAAACAGGAAATATCATAGGGTCACAGAGGGCTGTGTAGGACACACGTGTATGCAGTCACATGTACTGTACCTACTGCGCGCCGATATACACACATATACAACAAACTCATTTAAACAAAGTAAGTTATTTTGTGTTATATTATGCATAGATTTGTGGATTTCTTTCCCATTTGTGTCTCATGACTTACTATTTACATAGTAATCGGGTTTCCCAAAGAGGGTTTGTGAGATGAAGAGAAGCTAATAAATAATTGAATCAATTGTAGCATTAAAATGAACAAATGGGGGTGCTTAATCAATTTAAATAAAATGGATTCACGATTATCAAATCAAAAGCTGCAATTTAATGAAAAAGTATATAGTCATTTCAGCTGCACTGCGTGTTAGAGTATAGAGCAGCACTGTGTTCATTTACAATATGATTTTTTTGGTCACCCTAGTGAAAAATAAATATACTAAAATGTATTTAAAATACATTTTTTTCTTGCTAAGTATACTAATACATTTACATATTTATGTGCTTAATAAAAAATACCCTACAGTTGTACGTTTGCTATACTAAACGGTTATACTTGAAGTCTACTAAATTGGAACAACTAATTTTATACTTAATGCACTTTAATTGTGAAGAAGCAGTGCTGAACTCCAACTAAAGATATACTGAAGTATATTTGATTGTGCTAAAGTGGAACTATTGCAAGTATACTTTAGGTACACTTTAAATATCTTGCATTTAAAGTCTGATATCATTCAAAGATCATACAATAAACACCAATAGAGACAATAAAACACATTTTAGGCTTAATATTAGAAAATGTGCACAATGCAGTAGTACTCCAAACAAAGTTTAATGATAATTTTTGTATCAGTAAGTCTCAAGTGATATGTCAGTAAATATGTAGATTTGAACTATACATAGTATGAAATAAATGTATTTTAAATATATTACTTTTCTACTAATATGTGCAGACTTCGATCTGTTTTTTTTTTTTATAATCTGTTTAGTTGCATGTAATGGGACCATTAAACAAAAATTAGAGAATTACTTCAAGTAAATAACTTACTTCTTCAGGGTTTGGCTGATCAAATTTTTTTGGGGAACTCATAATATAATTAAATTAGTAACATTATTCGACAGATTTAACTATGCTTATTGTGTAAAATAATTTTTAAACTCAACAACATGAAGTTTATGAAGAATTACTATTAAAATGTATTACTATTTAGAATTACTATTTAAAATGTTTGCTTTCCAACAGAATATCAACCAGTTTCTTTGTCCCCATCATTATATTACATTTTAAATTAATGAAATTTTAATCTTCTCTGTGTCCACTGGCATAAGGGTGGGACAGCTTGGCTCACATGAGTTTGCACAGCAATGTCAAACGACAATGATCTAATTATCCAGTCAATTCCCAATGAACAAAGTAGCACCATCATTTTTTCCTGTTCAAGAAGCTGTTTGTTTTGGCTATATGTCACAATAGGGAAGAAAAGACTATCGCAACTTTCGACTTTAAAAATGAAGAAAAAAACACAGAAGTATGTACAAGAAGTATGTGGACAGAAATATTAAATAGTATGGGTCTTGAAGCTCATTTTCTATGTCAGCTTCACACACATTACTACACACGTACACAGATACTTCTAAATGACACATATTGCATGTGCTCACACACCTGCATTGATCATGTTCTCTGAAAACCAATTCACACTGCACCAACAAACGGCAACAGACAATAGCTGGGTTTCCATCACCCTGCTTTTATGCGCATTTGTTCGCTCTGACTCGTTGGATGGAAACAGTGCTTGTTCGCAAATGTTTTATGCGATATTCCAATTTTGCGCATAAGTTAAATTCGCAACTTTGCGAATTGGGGATGGAAACCCCGCTAATGTTCGTCAGGTATTGTTGGCTCACCCCGTCCATGTCTGTTGGCAAGGGTCAGTGCTTGTTTTCGCCAGTTGAACATGCTGTTTGGCGGGGCTTGGAATGTTTGAGAAGTGAAATATTGCACTCGGTCAGCTGTCGGCGTTGATCTGCATTTGTTGGTGCGGTGTGAATTGGCCTATGGGAGGCCACAACTGAACTTGTGGTTTGTGGTGTTGAGTGAAGCTGGTTGTCACTTGTTCAGTGTGGCCAACGGCATTTGGCTGTTTCCCCCAAAACTGTCCCATTACTCTATAGGCCAATGAGAGAACTCAGGGAGAGACGTCTCTCTGCCACTGTGTGTGTTTTAATTTATAGGCCTCTCCTAATGATTTAAAATGGCTTCCCAGTTTAATTTTATCTTGTTTTTTATGTGTTTTTTTAAAAATGAATTCCATCTGTTGATGAATGGGAGAAGGCAGTGAGTCATGTCTTTTTGATGGATGCTAGATTATTCTCAGCTATGAATGTCATGTTGTGGTTAGGGAAGAAGACAAAGAAGAAAAGAGAAAAAACCAAGAGCGGCCATGGCGCCGCAGGAGGCCCGTGGCTAGAGAAGCTGCACATGTGCGATAATTCCATTGATGGCTCAGGAAAGGAGGGACCAGATCAACTAAATCAATTCCTGGAGATCCTTTGCATGTAAGTGTCACCTCCTCAGTACATGACTGAGTATATATTGTCCAAAATGTCAACTGTCTTTTCTTGGGAACTGGAATTGTCAACACGTATGATCTATTTCTGACCACAAAACTTCACACAGATATGTTTAAAATGCTTTGACAGGTTTAACACTGCTGTAAGCAATGTTTACTTGCACCAGACTAAGCTACTAAATTAGCTTGTCTTCGCCCTCGGTTTAAAAGTCTGCACACTTGATGAGCATTCCCTGTTACCCTTGTGAAAAAGAAGTGCGCTTGTAGTGTACTTAAAATGATAAAAGTATATACTTAAAAACTGTATTTGCAGATAATATAATATTAATAACATAACAGGCCGCTTAAGTGAAGTTAAAGAGAACACTTCCATGACAATGTTTCATAACACTTATGTGCACTTATATCATATGTCTTATCTTATGTTATGCTTTCAAGAAGTACACTTATTTTGATGTACTAAAGCACATGTAAGGTACTTGAATTATAATTTGAACTGTAATGTTTTAAACAATATTACATTTAAAGTTAATATATTTTAAATGTACTCAATTTAAACTTCTTTATTGCAAATATGCAATTAAATATATATCTAAATACATGACATACAGGTTTCAATAAAAATAAGATTAAAGTATATTTTAGTTTACCATAAATGACTGTCAGTACATTTAGAGAAAGAAAATCAAAATAATTATTAAATGACATATAAAGACGTACTTAAGTGGGTCAAAAAAGCACTGTAAAGTTCAGGATTTAATATAAATTTAAAAAAGGTAAAGGATTGACTCACTGATGCAATTAAACAGTTCAAGCATGAGGCTCAATTCAGGGCACAGTTGAGAGTAAATGGAGGTCAAACTAAATCTAAAAGCTAACTCTAAAAGTCATTTAAGTATATTTGTCAACAGTCCCATTAAGTTAGAGCCCATAATTATTAAAACAATTATTTAAAATGCACTTTAAAGTAAAACTCATGATTTGACATTATTACAAAGTGCACTTTTTAAAAGTGTCATGAAACAGTTCTCTCTTAAAGTGCACTTAAGTGACCTTTAGTTTCATTAACTTTATATTATCTGCATGTAAAAATACTTTTAAGATTTGAGGTACAGGTGCACTTCTTTTTATAAGAACATGCTGTGAGATCTAGCTGCGTCTGTTCTGTTTAGGAATAAATCGTCTTTTGCTTCCTGTAAGTCATATTTTATGCACAGAGGTCAGATTCAATATAACGGTTGACCTAGTTATTAGAGTGTAAGACATTTCAGTCAAGAACTTCTGCTTTCAGTTCTCAGGGTGCTTTTTTGTCCACATATGATATATCTTCTGTCAGATTGCTGATCCCATAGCCGCACATAAATCTACATTTACTGTAGGAAGTTTCTGGACAGATATTGACGTGTGTAATATGTTTCATGATAACTATGATCATAGTAGCTATTAAAAAAATAAAGCATTTCCTTTCTCTCTTTCAACAAGACTAATAAAAAAATGACTGAACTGAAAATTTACGAAGTAGTCTTATATGAGGCAATTCTTGATTATTTTTTCTAGCAAAACACGGCCTAGTTCTGTTTTACGCAAGCATCTGCAATACGTATGCAGCACTTGTTTATTTCTGCATCCTTATGAACAGATTACAGCATTCACTGCTGTGTAGAAGAAGTAAAGTTTTACACATTACATGCAGAACTCAGAAAAGAAAGTCAAAATACATTCTAAACTAAGTAACAATGTAAATTGCACAAGATTTATGAGGTGACATAAAACAATTTAGCAAAATACTCGCATAGTGTTTGAAATACACCTGTCCACAGGCAGACAAACAGTTGTTTCTATTCAGTAAATCTGACTGAATCCAAATAATATAAGTAGTTTATTTTTGGTGTTGTAAAGTAATTTGGATATAAATGTGGTTCCCTTTCTCATATAAATTAGACCCCTTTCCCCCTCTCATGTTATCATTATGACCATTTCATATTATATAGGAAATAATCAATAACTCAGAATTTCACTTTTTTACTGTATATAACCGTATTTTGACTGCACACCAGACGGAATCAGCATGAAAGCACAATAGGAAGCTGCTGTTGTAGTTACACTGCTACTTTGCTTCCTGTAAAACAGGAATGGCCAGAGAGAGAGAGTGGAAAATGATCATGAATAATTAAACTATCATTGTTTTTGGCGCAAAACAACTTTGGCTAATGTTATAAGTGAACCAGAAACTGATTTCTTTGGCAACACACTGAATATTTTTCATTAACACTGATTAAAATACACTCTGTCAGCATTTACAATCAAAATCATTTGCAGCTGTTACTGTTTCTCAGTATGTTTGTGTTTGTTAAATGGTAGACTTAAGATTGGATTGGCTACACTGAGTGCATGTTTTAGCATATGTCTGAACTGTTGATCCTGACTCATCAAGTGATGCTCTTTGAGAAAATATGACATGCTTGCGCTGTCTCAGTATACTGTATGTTTCTATAAATGTCTTTCAGTATAGTTAAGTTCTCCAGTTGCCTGACCGAACTGGATCTTGGTGAGAATCACATTGGAGAAGATGGTGCAAAAGTGTTTTTAGAGGCCCTGAGAGAGAGACAAGCAAGTATGGATTTATAGAAATATGGAAATACAACTTAAATAAGGCTGCAGTGACCTCATGCAAAGATGTTACATTTTGGAGTTTATTCCACATGTGAAATGTGAAGTTACTCATATAATTGTGTCCCACTTTTGGTTTGGTAAAATGAGATTGTAAATCATTTCCCCATCTTTTTGACAGCTAAACTATCTCCAATAAAAATCCAGGTTTCAACACGCATGTCCGCAGAAACATTCAGTGCTATTTTGAAAAGTGCAAAGGAGCTTAAATCTGGGAAAAAGAGACGAAAGACTAAGGTGCAGTATAGGATTTTTTGATGTTACACACTTACAAATGTGTCATCTGTAAACCTTTCTCAGAACTAATTTCTCTTTTCTGAGTCATTTTTACAAAATGTTTCTATAGTCACGAGGCTTCAAATCATTTTGGGGACACTGTAGTTTCATGGAAGTATGAATTTCTGTCTGCCATAATGCTCATAACTCTCTTATTTGATCATTTCCAAAGGGAAAAAAGAAGTAGTCCGTCTGGAGGATATTGAAGGACATTGCTGACTGACACAAGAATGTTTTTCCAGACTATTTCTCCATGTTTTCAATTTGTCGCCACAGTTTTTTAGAATAATCTTTTTATGTGGTCCGAGTTGCATTTGACAACAGCCGTGCACCAAATGTGACCGCACAGCAGACTCCCAGATTATGAACCACTCATTTGTCCGTGGTGCTCTAGCAGGGGTTCGGGAACGGATCTTATTTTATGCTGCTCCATTGGGAGCTTGAAATAGCAGAAGGATGTTTGTTCTTAAGTGCTTCTTTCTTTTTCTTGTCCCTTCAAGTACATACTTGCTAACAGAATGTTATAACAGTTTAATACATGAAATGTTTATATTTTATAATAATGTGAACGACAGAGTTAGCATTTATTAGTGTGTGTACTACCTGTTATATGGAGAGCAGACTAGATATGTTTTCTGGTAAAAAAAAAAACCCATGCATTTTGGGGAAGTCGTGGCCTAATGGTTAGAGAGTCGGACTCATAACCCAAAGGTTGTGGGTTCGAGTCTCGTACCGGCAGGGATTGTAGGTGGGGGGAGTGAATGTACAGCGCTCTCTCCCACCTTCAATACCACGACTGAGGTGCCCTTGAGCAAGGCACCGAACCCCCAACTGCTCCCCGGGCGCCACAGCATAAATGGCTGCCCACTGCTCCGGGTGTGTGTTCACGGTGTGTGTGTGTTCACTGCTGTGTGTGTGCACTTTGGATGGGATAAATGCAGAGCACTAATTCCGAGTATGGGTCACCATACTTCGCCACATGTCACATCACACTTTAAATTTGGTTTTGTCTCCACCCTGTGGCCAAGAATGATATTGCACTGTGTCGCGTTCATTTCTATGGATTTACAATCCACACACACAGCCTGTTTTACGTTTTACTTCTGCCTCTGTTGTGGAACATCACAAAATAATGTGCATCCAAACATGAAATTTGACTGCTGAATTTCTCTTGTTGCATAATAAGGAATGCCTGATTGTATGGCTTCAAATGGTGCAAAATTAAATACCATAAACAATAAAATTAACAAGCAAAATGAATCAATAGCAAACATGATTTAATTAACCTGACAGGCAGATTTTTGTATCTGTTTGAAATACCAAAAACAAATAATTTAACAATATCTTTTCACCCAATATAGACCTGCAGTATACTTATATTCAACTTTTTTTATTGGATTACTTCTAAAAAAAACTTCTATAACATGACTTAGCCTAAATCTTCCCAACACAAATGAAATGTATTCGTTGTTCCTGATTTAACTGTATTGCATTTTTTTAAATTATATTTTATTGTTTAAATCTTTTCAATCTTACAGCAGACGAGGCTAATTAAGAATTGTCGATCTGAAAATGGTACACATTTCTTCAAACCCTAAATTGTGTTCACTACAATGGTTTTCCATAAAAAGAAGTAAGTATTCAATCCATGCATTTGAATTTGATTAGAATACCTGCCATAGGCAGCAATAAGGTCCTAATTTTTTATAAGGTCCATGGTTGTAATTATTTGTGTAAGGAATTCAAAAAACAAGTTACTGTTGTATTTAGAAAAAATATAAAAGTATATCTTGCAACTTCATCAGTCTAAGGGTATCCACCTTTTTCTTGCCGTAAAAATGGGCGCAGCCATTTGTAAATTATATGGGTCTAGCTTCCGGTCTCATCGGCATCCAGCTATATTTACAATATAATTGTAAATTAATTTGTACAAAACAGTTAATTTTGCTGCTTGATATCGAAAACTGGTGTGTCTTATCATACTATTTTAATGTATTATCTTAATTATGAACACACAGGTTTGTAGTGCAAACAGCTTTACCGTTTACTGCACTGTTATTCTCCTCGTTATTTCCCTATAGCGGCTAATGAACCGGAAGTCTCACCCATAGGCTTACTTCCGCGTTGAAGAAAAAGGTGGTATCCTTCGTAAACTTCATGTTGTTGGTACTGTATTCGGTTTTCATAAATGCCAGATAGTCCCAAAGAAAGAATGAGCTCTCTTTGACCCTCATGTTGTGTTCTGGTCATTTTGACCTGTCCTAACTGAAAGAAAACAAGTTGACAAAATTTTGTTTCGGTACAAGTTGACAAGATTAGGCTATATATGAAGATATATATAAGCTGTTTTTGGTAGGCCAGTCATTTTTGACTGGGAACATCACAAGAAGTGTGACTTTGTGCCATTTTGTACAAAATAAAAGTTGTACAAAAAAACTTTTCTGGTTAAACATTAAAGCGTGATAAACAGTACTATTTTTATCTTATTTAATATTGGCAGAATTATCCACAAATAATGTATTTATTATATTTATTTATTAAATAATAACTAAAAAATAAGGCGCATGAGCTCAGATCGATCAGTTCCAAAAGGAAATATGAAACCGGTCCTAACTGACCTTGAAAGAAAACAAGTTGACAGTTGATAATCAGAATAAATGAAACATTAAAACATTACACACGTCTCTTTCCGAGGAAAGATCATTGTTTGGTCCTCCGCCACGAGGAGGCGCTGTGATTGATCTGTGCAGCACTAAGCGGAGGTCACGCATGCGCACAAGCTTTTGTTTCTAGACATTTCGACGGAGTGCAAGAGAGCTATCATCTTTTATCCCTTTCCCTTATTGCTATCTCTAAAGCGCTTCATATAGAGAGAGCTACGGTGACTTTATAATGGATTTGGAAGGTGGCACGTATGAACCTGGATTTGTGGGCATCCGGTTCTGTCAGGAGTGGTGAGTTTAGATGAGTTTGGTGGATTGTGTCTCAAACTCGTGTCGCTAATCTGATGTGTGTGTGTGTTTGTTTGTTTTGATGGCAGTCAGTGTTGGGGAAAGTTACTTTTAAAAGTAATGCATTACAATATTGCGTTACTCCCTAAAAAAGTATCTTATTACGTTACTTGTTATGGAAAGTAATGCGTTACGTTACTTTTGCGTTCCTTTTTAAATCTGGCCAGGGCTTGCTTGTTTGTTGTTAATATAAAAAGCTCTTCTTTTACAACTGTAAAAGCCCTTTTCACAACAGAAGTTAAATTAATACGCCTCAGGCTGAAGGAAATGCAAATTCACGTCTGTACAGTAGAGGGCGCAGCTCAAACAAATTGCATGAAGAATATGACGCAGGAGAAGAAAGTTCAACATTATTCAGCAATAACAAAATTGAAACAAGTGTGTCATTTTTGCTTATTAGTATGGTTGAATTAGATCATCGAAGGTCTTATTTAATATTAATATTTATTTAATATTATTTAACATATTTAATTATTGCGGGTTTATATAATATTCTGAGTTTGCATTTGACTGTTTTTATTCATTTTGAGGAATACTGAATCTGTTTTTGTGCAGTGAGAAGAGTAAATAATGTTCATATTTAATCTAGAACTACAGTAACATCACAGCGCACACCACGCCTCTGCACTTACTCCCCATTTTTCTCAACATGGCAACACGAGAGCTGTCAGTCAAGGGAAACAAAGTAACTAGCGTTACTTATTTGAAAAAGTAACTCCGATATTTCCTTATAAATTAAAAAGTAATGCGTTATTTTACTAGTTACTTGAAAAAAGTAATCTGATTACGTAACTTGCGTTACTTGTAATGCGTTACCCCCAACACTGATGGCAGTAGTTGCTCTTGTATAAATCTCTCTCTTTTTACAGTAATAACATGTTGTATCCTAAAGAGGATAAAGAAAACCGCATCCTGCTCTATGCTGTAAGTTCTTTTTTGCCAAATCTGTGTGCATTAATTGTCCTTTCAGTCCACGCGAGAGTCCAATCAATGTTTTTTTGCGTGTTTGTGCATTGATTTATGATTACAGATGTGATCTAACATATGCATATGACTTGTTATGATTAGTCAAATATTTAGCGGACTTTAAAGAGGCTGATGTTTGTTAAAAGTGGTTTAACGGAGAAGTGATTCGTGTTATTGGACAGAACACTCTCTTACTTGTTCATGTATGTTTTCAGTGCAGAAACTGTGACTATCAACAAGAAGCCGACAACAGCTGCATCTATGTGAACAAAATCACCCATGAGGTTGAGTGAGTAGCTTACCATTTTATTTACTGAGAGACCATGCATTAGTTTGAGCTAATAGAGTCAGTGGAGCTGGGTCGATTTGATTCGGATTCACAAGCTCTTGATTTTATTCCAAATCAATTCGTTTGGAATTTGTATGTATCAGATACAGTACATTGCAGTATGACTTAAGGAAAACAATCTCTCAACTAATGCGCCACAGAGAACTCTGTCATTTGGAACATTACTATAATATTAAAGGTTAAAATTAACAAGAGTCTAAATTAGGGCTGCACGATTAATCGCATGCGATATTTAACGCGCATCTTGTCAGAAAGCCGGTTCTGTAATCAGCGGTAAATCTCAGTGAACAACGGCTCTGTGTAGTTAATGCTGCTCAATGTGAAAGCCCTCAGGTGATGGAGATTTACCGCTGATTACAGAACCGTCTTTACTGACAAGATGCGCGTTAAATATCGCATGCGATTAATCGTGCAGCCCTAGTCTAAATTCAATTGCTGTTTATTTTAGGTGTAATAATCAGCACTAAAATAGACAGTTTTTACATGAACTTTTTAATTGTATAATTATGATTCCCCCCCATATTCATATTCAATTATGAATATTTAAACAGGGCAGTCATAACTTTTTATAACAGATTTATTCAAACATACAGTAAATAAGACATCACTAACAGGTTAACTAAATCTATAATATGTATTATGGTGACTAGACATTTAAGAACTATTTCTAGTTGACTAGAACTAGATATGGACATTGAATGGCTTTTCTGAGGTAAATGTAGCATTAAGTAACATTGATTGCAAGCTGTTTATTGAGTCTTTCTGTTGTTAAGTGATTACATGAGGCGTGATGCATTTTTAGTAAGTTGTACTGTATCTTTTAATGTACCTTTTGATGTTCATTCATTTCTATTTCATACTATAGCAAGTAGTAAAGAGGACAAAGATAAACCTATCTGTCATGCAAGAACGTTGAAACAACATTGATTGTTTTAACTACGTGATGAAATTGATTGAATTTGTAACCTGACACTTTTTCATAACAAAAGTACAAAGCACGATGCTGATTGCTGTTATTAGTGCTACAAGTAATGTTTAGTGAAGTTTTGTTCATGCATCAACAGAAAACAGCACAGACTGAATCAAGTCTGTGAAGATGAATTAAAATCAGTTTGGCAACTCAGTCCTAATAATAAAAATAAAATAAAAAAAGAGCAATACCTACTAAACCTGGATTATTCTATAATGTTTATTGAAGATTTTCGTAGAAACCTCTAACCTTGACCCTCTTCTCTGCTAGTGAACTCACTCAGATTATTGCAGACGTGGCTCAAGATCCAACACTGCCTCGGACTGAGGACCACCCTTGCCCAAAGTGAGAGTTAAATATGTTTCTTGGTGTAGATGTATGTTAAAAATGATGTTATTGTAATTCCCATTAATTCTTATAATGGGCCATTTTATAATGAATGTGTTTTTTTTAGGTGTGGCCACAAGGAGGCGGTGTTCTTCCAGTCTCACAGCATGAAGGCTGAGGTAATGATTCGCACAATCACTGTTTGCTGTAGTTGTTCAACAGTTTCAGATCCGTGTCTCTTGATAACTGCAATAAAGAATTACTTTTAAAACAGTTTACACTCAGAACTTGCTAGTAAAGTTCACAAATAGTTACAAAGAAATGGCACGCTGAATTAAACCGACAATTTTGATGTAGACACACTGAAGTAGTATTTTCTTGTAAAATGTACTCCAGAAATCTTTATTTACAATTTCAAAAAATATATTTTTTACAATGTGTTTGTTGAACAGTGTTTGCTTAATTACAGCAAAATCATAAATGCTATCTAGGATCAAATTGAACTTTGACATGTTTTGATTTTCTGAATGCAGGATGCCATGAGGCTTTACTATGTATGTACTGCCCCACACTGTGGCCACAGATGGACAGAATGAGGAGGATAAAGCCACGAATGACATAAGATGAGGCGTTCTGGGGTCATGCATCACTCTAGTTCCATTCCAGAACATTATTTCTCAGTTTAGGGGACGTCTGTTGTGGAGTGAACGTGTCTTACTGGTGACCCAACTGTAGGTCACTGATGCATTTGTGAATAAACTGGTGTATAATTTTAGTTGTGAATTTAAGTGCCCAAACACCAGCGACTCGTCCTTTGACCCGAAGTGTTTATAGTTTTTCATTTTAATTCTACACAGTGTATTTTTTTTGAAGGTTTGTAATAAAATATTACAAAAAATAAGTAGAGTTTTCATTTTGAAAAGTTAGGCTATAGTTTTGAGTTTGGATTCTGGGTACAGTTTTTATTCAGTGGTGGCTTGGAGTAGGGCTGCACAGTTAATTGAAATAAAATAGTGCTGTCAAACAATTAATCGCATCCAAAATAAAAGTTTTTGTTTACGTAATATATATGTGTGTGTACTGTGTATATTTATTATGTATATATATATAAATACACATGCATGTATATATTTAAGAAAAACATGTTACGTTTATATATTAAATATATATATGATATAAATTATATGAATATAAATATATACTTGTAAATATTTTCAAAATATATGCTGTATGTGTGTGTATTTAAATATACACAATACACACATTATGTAAACAAAAACTTTTATTTTGGATGCAATTAATCGCGATTAATCGGTTGACAGCGCTAAAATAAAACCAAGATGTGACATAGCTTTGGCCACATACACAATGCAGCTAAATTTGGTTTTCAGTTCACCTTTTAGTGCTTAATCGCATTCTGTACACACATAATGTCACTAAAATACGGAGGTGACAACCGCAGTTGACAACCGAATTAACTCCCGAGAAATACAGGTAGTGACAACTGCATTTACAGAAATTCTAAGCAGTGTGTACGGAAGCTTTTTGTGATTATGAATTTGCAATTTAATTAAATACATAAGCTGCGTGTTTCAGAGTTAAGCGCAACACTGTTCTTTTACACACAAGCAGCTCATGATCTGTTGTTTTCAGTGTCTTGAAGCGGTTCAGTTCACATTAAATGCTGCTCCACACAAACACTGTATCTGCTGTTGAGTTTCGGTCGCTTTTAATGTGCATTTGGAAACACAACCAATGCGTCACACGCCAACCATCCTCACCAACTTCTATTGAGAAGATCTTATAAACTATTGTTAAAAAAAAAACAGAGAAGGCTCTCCGTTTTCCGCCAAAATAAAACCATAAATATTGGTATTGTAATTTTAAAGTTGTACTGCAAATTATTTTTCTAAATACTGTATTACAGTAGTTCAACTAATAAATCACAAGATGTTTGACTAAACCACAAAAAATCACAACCGGAGTTTTTATCGGGGGAAAAAAATTAAGTTAAATTTTTCTCAGTTGTTTGGAGAGCATAAAGTGAAAACCCGGAATGGAGCTGCGTAGAGTGACTTAAGGAACGTTTTAAAAACTCCGTTCCGCTCCACTCAAACAAGCTGTTCCTGACCAGCTTTCAGTCTGTTGTTTGACACGCAAAACTTGAGCCCAGAGTTTCCGAGTACCCCTGGAAAGTTTGTAAAGCGTAATTACAACGTCAGATCAAATGTTTCTCAAACGTAAGATACTTTGTATGAATTCCTTGTTACATAAAGCAATTTCACACTGTCAGTCATGCTGTAGTTCTGAAAATCAGCACGGCTGTGATTGCCACCGACTGCCTCAGGCTGAATCACAGTGCAAACTAATTTATCATCAACATGAGAATAATCACAAGGTTTGACTTTTTCCCATTGTACTTAGAGAAGTGGTTGTGTAATAGGACACAGCGTTAATGCAAGTGACTGCCACTTGTTACGTTATGCAACTCTGCCAAGCTGTCACTTCTGTTATTTTTGCAATGGTAAAATATCGCCTATTCATAGTGGCATTTCCATTATGATCTATAAAAAGCCCGTGCAGTAGAATTTCCTCATATCTGCCTGTAGGACTCGCGACCTGAATTTCTGCACGAGACAGGAAAGTACGCGGAAGCTCAACATGTTTGTCCCTCCCAGTCATATAGGGCTATTTAACTTGTCAGCTTGCAGGTCATGTCAACCACATTCGCCGGGTTTGAAAGAAACGCTGATCGCTGATATGGACGGACACGCACCTGGAGAACCCGTGGATATGAACGCAGGTAAAAGCAAGCGACCGTGCGCATAGCCTATATATGCCATTTGTAGCATGTTTATCTGAATGCACTGTTGTTTTGCAGTGGCTGTAGTGAGTCGTCGCGGATGGAACGCCGTGGAAGCTCGGGACAGGACGGAGATGAAGAATCCCGCACAGACGGTGATCGTTCACCACACGGCGCTCCGGTACTGTGCGCATCCGCCCGACAGCGTCTCTCAGCTCGCGCACATCCAGCACATGCACATGCAAGAGAGGGGCTTCGACGATATCGGTTACAAGTAAGACATTATAACAAAACACTACATGTAATATCTGACCGTTCTTTATATCACAGTGTTATTAAGTTATACAATGATACATTAAAAATAAAGATTCCAAAAGGGTGTTTTTGCAGTGATGCCATATTTTTGGTTCCCAAAAGAACCATTTTGAAGAACATTTAAAGAACCTTTTTTGACTATAAAGACAAAATTTTACAGTAAATTAAAGACTAGATCATCAAGACTGTGTCTAAAGGGTTTTCTTTTTTTCTTTTTCTTTTCAAATAATCACGTTTTTAGCTTTTTCCCCACCAAAAAAAAAAAAAAAAAGTTTTGTCCTGTTTGAATTTTGCGGACATAACAAGGCTGACTCCAGTCTATTCCTTACCAGTGTTGGGGAAAATTACTTTTAAAAGTAATGCATTACAATATTGCGTTACTCCCTAAAAATAAAGTAACTAATTACGTTACTACGTTACTTTCTATGGAAAGTAATGCGTTACATTACTTTTGCGTTACTTTCGCGTTACTTTTTAAATATAAGCAGGGCTTGATTGTTTTTAATATAAGAAGTTCTATTTATAGCAAATATAAAAGCCCTTTCACACCAAAAAGTGTAATGAATAAACCTCAGGCTGAAGCAAAAGTAAATTCACGTCTGTACAGTAGAACGCAGGAGAAGAAACACTCTTCAGCAAGCACAATTGTTAGTTTATCTAAAGTCATTTTTGCTTATTAGTACGGTTGAACTGGATCAGCAAAGGTCAGCAGCAATACATTGGTTAATAAAATGGGATTAGATACATTTGTGTTATTTAACATATTTAATTGCAGGTTTGTGTCATATTCTGAGTTTGCATTTCACTATTTTAATTCATTTTGATTAATACTAAATCTGTTTTTTGTGAGTGGGATGAATTAATGCACATTCACATTTAGTCTAGAACTACAGTAACATCATGTTCACACAGCACACACAATTCCTATGCACTTCCGATTTCTCCCAATATGGGGACAGGAGACTAAATGGGCAAACAAAGTAACTGGCATTACTTTTTTGAAAAAGTAACTCAGATATTTTCTTATAAATTAAAAAAGTAATGCGTTACTTTACTAGTTACTTGAAAAAAGTAATCTGATTACGTAACTCGCATTACTTGTAATGAGTTACTCCCAACACTGTTCCTTACACATCTGCTCTGTCTGTCTAACTCCAGCTTTCTGATCTCTGGAGACGGGATGGTGTATGAAGGGCGAGGATGGGGGGTTGTAGGGGCCCACGCAAAGGAACACAACTTCAATTCTGTTGGCATCGCATTCATGGGCAACTTCAACGGTGAGAACGTGACTATCTCTATATTATCACGTTCAATTTCATGTTTTAATTATTGTTCTTTGTGGTGTTCACACTATATATTACTGTATCTATTGTTCTGTTGTGATTTTTTGTGGATTTGTAAATGGAAATAGAGTTGTGCATAAGAATTCAATTGCACTTTAGCAATGACTTGTTTAAATGAAGCAAACTATACAATACAAATGAACCAAAATTCACACATTATAAAGCAAATTTCTGTTTGACTGTAGATGAATTGCCCAGTTCTGCATCGCTGTCTGCTCTGCTGAGACTGCTGCACATTGGAGTGCTTCACGGTCATGTGCAACCCAATTTTGTGCTTGTGGGACACAGAGACGTGGCAAAAACTGAGTGCCCGGGGAAAAATGTATATGCTTTACTACCAAAACTAAGAGACCAATTACAAAACCAGTGATCTCTTTTCTATGCATAAGTTGCATTAAATCCCTGCTGTGTGTGTAGCAATGTGTGAATGTGAAAATGTATGATAGGTTTATTTTTGCTCTAAAATGTTACATTTTACAGTCTTGTGTGCCTTGTTAAAATCCCTTGTCAAAATATCCTAAAGTAATACTACTAATGGGTCGATTTTTATCAAAATTTGGAACCAATTCAACATAATTAAGAGTCCAATCAAACAAGATCCTACTGGAGGGAAAGAATCTGAAAAATAGAAAATTCTTTTTATCCAGAGGATTCATCTTGTTTGATCCCTTTAAGATGAATAGAAATTATAATAGAAATCCCATTAGCAGTCTTTATTATTTTTGACGAGGGATATTTTACAGATGATTTCTTTGAAGACTAGACTTGAAATCTCCAAAATGCTTCAAATAGTTCAAATGGACTGTACAGTAATGTGCAATAAATTAGTACTCAGGTGTGGCCAATTAACCGAGGGTGTCAAATATCCTAGAAAATGAAAAGGTTTGCAAATACACCTTTCTATTTTTTGAAGCCTTTTTGTCCCAGTGACATATTGTGCATCAGTGCCTTTCTATGAATGATCATCTTTGTGTCTGTGATTTTATCATTAAACTCATATTTATTATTACTGTTTCCCCACTTGTATTTCCTCTATCACCTAATGTATACTTGTTGCGTTGAAATATCAGATATATATATCTATATATATCATATATAGTCTGTTTAGTCATTGATGCAAGCACTGAAACCAAACATAACGGATTCTGAATTAGAGAACAAAACATTGGTCTTGTTTAATTTGATATAACATCTGCTTTTCATGTATTTTAACATAAAGCTACATTTATATTCTATAGGCTAGTAGGCATAATTTTGTGCGCAAAATGTGTTACAACACACTCTGTGATAGACTGTAACCACAGTACTCTTTGTACTTGACGTTAATTTAGCTACAGTTTAAGAAGTAGACTTCAAAACAACGTTGAAGCAGACGAACAAATTAGGCCTATATCAAAGTCTGAAGCAAGAGGAGTTACGGACGTTAAAACAAAATGTGTTTCAACACTCCCCAGTCATAGGGCTACTACACGTAGCCTACTCATTCAGTATAGGGCCAGGCTATAGGATAGGCCTACTGTATTTTTTGCACTGTAAGTGCACGATACGCTCCCTTATGGAGCCCAGGGCATCCTCCAGAGATTAGGGTTAATGTCCATCCTAAGCTGTTTGTTTACTCACATCTCCAAGTGTTGTCGCATATCTGAACTCCTTAAGCATAACGTCTTTTTGCCTCACTCGTTTCTGACAGGCGTGCAGTCAGATGAATGTGTAAACAGAAGGGCGGTCTCAGGTGAGAGGCTTGAGTTTCACCGGCTTCCGAAGTCTTATAATCGAGCCCTCGAGTTCATCGATCAGTCAGAGAGATTGCCTGCATGTGCTGGAAACTTATCAGATCTTTGTTTTGTTTTTATCGAGCGTTTCTGAAGAATGAACGGCCGCTTTCTAGGGGTTTTGGTGCCACTTTGGTTGAACTTTTAAGTTCTGTTGGACACCTTTAGGAGCGTGTTTGTATCGTTAAACATGGAGGAACTAAAAGCCACCGTGGGTTTTTCCCACAAGTCCTCATTCAGCATCAGCAGCTTACTGCTCCGACACGAGCGCGCGAGAACCGACGCTACCGCCGCGCCAGAAGCACCGCGCTCCCGCGCCGCGAAGCCGAATGACGGAAAACAAAAACCTATTCGAGAGCGGAACGACTTAGCGACCAGACCGGATAAAGAAGAGGTCGTTGGAGAGCCAAGGTGTGAAGGAACTGATGGACAGGAGAAGAAGAGTAAACCCGATAAGCCTCCGTTCAGTTATAACGCGCTTATCATGATGGCCATCCGCCAGAGTCCGGAGCGACGGCTCACCCTCAACGGCATCTATGAGTTCATCATGGGCAACTTCCCGTACTACCGAGAAAACCGGCAGGGCTGGCAGAACTCCATCCGACACAACTTGAGCCTCAACAAGTGCTTCGTCAAGGTCCCGCGCCACTACGACGACCCTGGAAAAGGCAACTACTGGATGCTGGACCCGTCCAGTGATGATGTGTTCATCGGCGGAACCACCGGGAAACTCAGGCGCCGGTCTACCGCGGCGTCCCGAGCCAAGCTGGCCATGAAGAGAGGCGCGCGGCTGTCTTCCACCTCCACCGCCGCCGGACTCGCGTTCGCCGGCTCGTTTTACTGGCCCGTCCCGCCGTTCGTGACGCTCCAGCATCGCCAGCCGAACAACGCGGCGCACCACAACAACTACGCCGCGTCGGTTCTGTCCCAAAGCTCGCGTCACTTCAGCTCGGTCGGTCCCGCAGCGGAAAGACTTCTTCTCCCGTCTGGCCAAGAGGCAGCTTATTGTGGGATGGGTTGTGAACAGATGACCTCCGCCTCCTCCTTCACCACATCTGCGTCTGTGCCTCTGCCTCTCTCTGCGCCCTGCTCTTTTAATGTACTCTCCAATCAGTCCAGTTACTTTTACTCTCATCAGGTGCCTCACACAGCGGGACTGTCACAGCCCTGGTCGCAGGAGGAATCGTACTTCTCCAAAACATCTCCTTCTGGACAATTTTTCCCGGGAAAGCCATCTCCTTCTTCCGAATACATTGGAGGACTATGTTCAGACATTCCCAGTTATATTCCTCATTTTAACACAGCCACCTCAATGCACTGAAAAGCTTGCAATTTGTTTTTATTTGATAAAAAAGCTTTGTAGCTTTTAAAGTATTTATTATTATTATTATTATTATTACACTACCGGTCAAAAGTTTGGAATAATTAAAGTCTCTACAGTAATGATATAGTATTATGAAATATTATTGCAATATAAAATAACTCTTTTCGATTTTAATATTCATTTTAAAATGTAATTTATTCCTGGCAAAGCTGCATTTTCAACATCATTACTCCATTTTTCAGTGTCACATGATCTTTTAGAAATCATTCTGATATGCTGATTTGGTAGTCAGTTTTTATCAATTATTATTGGTGCTCAATTGCTAATAATATTTCTTGTTATTATCAATGTTGAAAACATTGTTTTTGTTGCTTCATATTTTTGCAACCAATACATTTTTTTTAAAGAATTATTTAAAAAATTGAAAGTTCAAAAGAACAACATTTATTTGAAATCGAAAAAGGAACTTTTGTAACATTATAAATGCCTTTCACTTTTGATCAATTTAATGGGTCCTTGCTGAATAAAATAAGAAATGTTTCTTGAACAGCAAATCAGCATATTATAATGACTCCTGAAGGAGGATGTGACACTGAAGACTGGAGTAATGGCTGATGAAAATTCAGCTTTTACATTAAAGAAATAAATACAACTTTACAATATATTCAAATTTGCTATAATATTTTACAGTATTACTGTATTTTTCATCATATAAATGCAGCCTTGATGAACATAAGAGACTTTATTCAAAAACATTAAAAAAAAATCGTAATTATTCCATTTTTTTTACCTGTAATGTATTGTTAACAAGCAGTTCACGTGCAATATTTTTATGCATTAATTTTCTGTGAGGCCAAATATTTGTGGCCAAAACAAATACAATTTTCTTTTGCAATTTTCAGACTCAAAAATCAAAAATACATTTCACTGGAACAAAACTATAGTTACCCAAAGTATTTTAAGCAAATGATGCCAACATGTTGAGCTTAAAAACAGTGCACTTCAAAAAAAAAAAATAAAAAAAATAAAAGGAAGTAGCTAAAGGAAACTAATGTTTTGTTATGCTGACCACATATGTGTCATTTTTGATGCTATCTTGTTTGAGAACAGGTTCTTTGTTTTGTTTTGTTTTTTAATGCCGAGTAGTTTGAGTGACATGTATGTACAATGCAAAAAGATGAACTGCATGATTCTGTCCAGTGCTTTTCCATATGTTAGGTGTCTTCGTGTTGTTCAGCATTTACAGCCACTCACATAATCCTGAATGTGTGACTATTTCATACAATGAATTAGCTTTACACAGCCTGCAGGTCATGGCCTGTAATTTTGTCTTGGCCCAAACATGTATCCACTTAAAGGAAATAAACGTTTGGAGGAACAGTCCTTTGTTGTTCATGAAAATTAATTGTCTAATAAAAGAATTTCCCACTGCAATTGCAAATAAGTCAAATTTTTCCACATATTAAAAATTTGTATGCAACAATGTTCTGATAAGTTATCATTTTATTAGTTTTCAGTAGTTTTCTTTTTCAATTTTTAGTTCACATCTGCAAGACTAAATGACTGAACCTGGTACAGTTTTCAATTTATTTTCCAATTAACTTCAACCTATATATATATATATATATATATACAGTATATATATATATATATATATATATATATACACACACACACACACAAATATGAAACTACGTTCATTTAATATTTTTACATTTTAATAATGTTTATTTTGTAATATGCTTTGATTTATAAAGGACAGAACCGATAAAAGCCCCTAAATTGCAAAGCAGAGGTTTGGAAAATTGGGAGTTCACATACCGCCTTCTTAAAACTCATCCTGAATGAATAGATCATCAATTTATTAAACAATACAGAGAATTTATGGAAGTTAGAAGGTCAATGGGCCTATGATTTCACATGTAATGTGATATTTTATGAAATGGTTTATATGTGTGTTACATAATGATATGATTAAACAGGTCTAGCTTCAGTTTATAGAACAAATCTGAAAACACTGTACAATGCTTTGTTTTTCACATCTTTCTCCCCTTCTGTCTCCCAAACACATACACACACACACGTCTGAGGGTCCCTAGAGTGCGATCACAGCCTCAGCTCAGTAATGAAGTGGATCTCCTTTTTCAAATGGCTGAGGAGGGGCGAGATAAAAAGAGATGATAGAGGAAATTCAACGAGAAAGAGAGAAAATTCAAACACAGCACACTAGAAATTAAAAAAAAAAATCTCTTTCATCAGATTACACTACTTCAAATAGACACAAGTGGTTTTTCACATTTGTACAAGTTGCGGTAACTGAGTGAGCTCGATGAAATGTGTTGCCCTTGAACCAAGGAAACCAGTTCGTGAGTACAGATTTCACCTCACAAAAAGGGCAGATGAGTAGACCTTACATGCCCTCACTAAGCCACCAAGTCTGTGCCATCTTCCAAATATGTGATTCAAATAAATGTATATTCACTCTGTTCATTTTTTCTCAAAATTTAAGTGCTTTTAAGTATTAAATCCTAATTTAAATGTTAGAAAATCACAAATAAAGTCAAGAATCATTTACAGTTAATAAATGGGGTAACACTTTTTTTACACTGTCCTTGTTAAACATGTTACATAATGAACTAACCTTAAACCTAACATGCTAACAAGTATGTTATATTATTTTGTTAAATAATATTACTCAGTTCAGAAAAATGAAAATATGCTGTAAATTCTTCATGAGAAAAGATTTGGAGAAATGTAGCATTGCATCACTTGCTCACCAGTGGATCCTCTGCAGTGAATGGGTGCCGACAGAATGAGAGTCCAAACAGCTGATAAAACATCACAATAATCCACACATGACTCCAATCAATCAATTAATGTCTTGTGAAGTAAAAGCTTCTGGCCAGTGAAAAAGTCCATGCCCTGTTGTCCTCTCACTGCTCTATCTGTGCATATTACCCTCCTGATTCAGATGAGACACATTTTTTTTCACGGGAGAAAGCAATATTATGGATAGAAGAATCATATTTTGGCCGGAAGCAATGGTTTAAAGTTAAAAACATTGTAATAATGAATTTGCTAATTACAAACACTTATCTTTTCCCTTCACAAGACATTAATGGATGGACTGTAGTCATGTGGATTACTTCTGGATTATTGTGATGTTTTTATCAGCTGTTTGGACTCTCGTTCTGACGGCACCCATTCACTGCAGAGGATCCACTGGTGAGCAAGTGATGCAGTGCTAAATTTCTCCAAATCTGCCCTGATGAAGAAACAAACTAATCTACATCTTGGACGGACTGAGCGTGAGTACATTTTTTTTTTGCAATTTTTAATTTTTACATTTACATTTAGTCATTTAGCAGAAGCTTTTATCCAAAGCGACTTACAAATGAGGACAACAGAAGCAATCAAAATCAACAAAAAAGAGCAATGATAAGTGTTATAACAAGTCTCAGTTAGTTTAACGCAGTACATGTAGCAAGGTTTTTTCTTTAAAAAATTATATAATAAATAAAAATAAATAGAAAAAGAATAGAGCAAGCTAATGGTAGAGGCCTTTTTTTTTTTGCTTTTTGTTAATTGTATAATAAATAAAAAAGAAACAAATTGAAAAAAAGAATAGAGAAGCGTTAGTGTTCGTGCTAGTGCTAGCGTTAATGTTAGTTAGTGCTAGTGTTTTTTTAGTTAGTAAATGAATAGAGCACAAGTCTAAAAGGGGTAAGTTTGTTTGTATGTTTTTTTAAATATAAAGAATAGAATTAGAATAGAGAGTGCTAGAGTTAGAGGGTCAAATAAAGATGGAAGAGATGTGTTTTTAGCCGATTCTTGCTCGGATTGAGCTGGGCAGGGAAACATTTATTGTAAAATCGGTGAAAGTGATTTTGTGCCTCTTTGGGATGACACAATAAAGCGGCGTTCACTTGCAGAACGCAAGCTGCTAGAGGGCACATAAGTCTGAAGTAATGAATTTAGGTAAAGGGGTGCAGAGCCAGTGGTGGTTTTTGATTTTTGGGTGAAATATTCCTATAATTACACTGTAACAAGGACATCTATAAATCAAGTGGAATAGCATATTTTTATGACTTACATTTGCCAAAATGTAGAATACACAGCAAACATTAGGCTTACTGTGCAGCCTACAATCCTACACATTACATTACACTAAACACTGGTGAACTTCAGCTCACATCTCAATATTACCTGAGAAGAGCAGGAACACGCAGACGTGTAAAGACGCCTCTCAGGACAGCTTCACTGTAACCTTACTGGAAAACTGTTGGCAAACTATGATCTCTGATGCAAAAGATAACTGTAACATTTGCTGAGTAATTATGCAATTTGTCTGCAGGGCAATGAGAGGCAGAAATGAAGAGAGAATTTGACCGGTAAACAAACAGACAGGTGTAGAGACGCCCAAAGGCAGCTGTAAGCTGATACTATTTTCCTTTAATTTGTGTCATAAATATCATCCTCTTTTTGACAGGTATAAATAACGAGTTCTACACCCCTCCATCACACTATGTACAGCCTGCAAAAGAAACAGCTGAGATATAAATCAAAATCTTTTGAGCATGTGCTTCTCCATATGATGCCCTGAAGCTGGTAGGAGTCCATTGACACATGTGTTAGACCACACACACACACACACACACACACACACACACACACACACACACACACACACGCACATGCTTACTAAGGTCTTCAAACTTACTTC
Source organism: Sinocyclocheilus anshuiensis (assembly GCF_001515605.1). Classification (NCBI taxonomy): domain Eukaryota; kingdom Metazoa; phylum Chordata; class Actinopteri; order Cypriniformes; family Cyprinidae; genus Sinocyclocheilus; species Sinocyclocheilus anshuiensis. The sequence continues at coordinate 235,074 of NW_015557235.1, read as the reverse complement.
AAGGTTTTCAAGCATTTGGATTGAAATGTTTTGCTGTATAAAGACCCATTCAGTCTGAGAAAATATGTGGTTTACACATTTTATTATATACATGCAACTCATAAAATTAAAATGAAATAACTGGCTTTTGTAAGTGAAGCCAAAGCAAATGATCAGAATATTATCTGAAAAACATTTACTTTGAAGTGGTCAGTTTTCCATATTAGAGTTATAGAATGGCAGACGTACAGTACAAACTTCAAATTTATTTGTGGCATTTTCTGTGGCCACACTGAATTTCATTCTAAAGCTTTACAGTTTGGCAACCTTAAAAAGACATTTTATTAAAAAAAAAAAAGAAAAAGCTTGGACTAGGCTATCTAAATGGACATACCAGACATTTAATTTACACTACAATTAATTAACTGTTATTATTAATTAACTTTTATTATTATGATTAATGCTAATTATAATGACTACAGAGTAACCATTTTTGTTATTAATAATAAAATATATTTTTCTTCTTCTTCTTTCTTCTTAGTGTAATTTATTATTCATTTTCTCTAATTGAGTATGTCCACAAATGTCTACAATGGGGAGTTTTGAGAAATCTTATAAACTATGAATGTAATTTTTAGAATGTAAAAATATATACTGTTCAAAAGTTAAATAATTAAGTTAAAAAAGTTGTAATTTTTAAGAAAAGAAATCTCTTATGCTCACCAAGACTACATTTATGTGATCAAAAATACAGTAAAACAGGAACTGTATTTTTTGAATATATTTTAAAATGCAATTGATTCCTGTTATGCAAAGCTGAATTTTCAGCATCATTACTTCGGTGTTCAGTGTAACATGATCCTTCAGAAATCATTCCAATATGTTGATTTGGTGCTCAAGAAAGATTTCCTATTATTATCAATGTTGAAAGAAAGAAATTAATATTCAGCATTACATGACTCTCACAGAAACAGCATTTAAATGTTACAAAAGATTTGTATTTCAAATAAATGCTGCTCTTTTGAGCTTTCTATTCATCAAAGAACCTTGAAAAATGTATCACAGTTTTTAACATTATTAATAATTAAGCACCAGTAATAATTGATAATAACTGAGTACCAAATCAGTACATCAGAATGATTTCCGAAGGATCATGTGGCACTGAAGACGACGGTAAAATTTAGCTTTGCATCACAGGAATAAATAAAACATTTTTCAAAAAGAAAAAGTAGAAAAAAAAATTAAAAAAAATTTCAAAAACTACTGTTTTTTTTTTTACTGTTAAAGACTTCTATAGTTTTGACCAGTAGTGTATGTTTTATGTATAATTTCCCCAATTGAGGATGTCCTTAGACATCCCAAAATGGAGGTCTTATCAAATTGAATTAACTTCTTGGGACATACTGTCCCCAAAATATAGCTAAATAAACCCACACACAGACTGAAGGAGGTTTTAAAGGGGTCATATGATGTTGCTAAAAAGAACATTATTTTATGTATTTGGTGTAATGAAATGTGTTTATGCGGTTTAAGGTTCAAAAAACACATTATTTTCCACATACTGTACATTATTGTTTCTCCTCTATGCCCCGCTTTTCTGAAACGCGTCGATTTTTACAAAGCTCATCGGTCTGAAAAGCAAGGTGTGTTCTGATTGGCCAGCTATCCAGTGCATTGTGATTGGCCGAATACCTCAAGCGTGTGACGGAAATGTTACGCCCCTTACCACACTCTAATGCCGTGTCCCGGAGCAACGAGACAAAAACATTAAAATCCATCATAAACGAGGAATTCGTTGCATCCAGTGGGGACATAATTACGGATTATAATGACTTATACTGTCTTTTTACACGTTGCGTTGCATCGCGCCGCGTAAACATAAAATCATGTCTGCATTTGTTATCGTACACTGCACAAAACTCGCGTTTGAATCGTCAGTGGCAAATTCTTTAAATATAAAAAACGTACTTACAATCTGTGAGTCATAACAGCCGGCATTGTAGTCTACTCTACCAGGATCAGGAAACAGTCCTCCATAAAAT
>NW_015557235.1:231494-233011 GCF_001515605.1 Sinocyclocheilus anshuiensis | reverse complement strand
CCAAGAGCTTGTAACACTCCAAAGAGAAAGGAAAAATTGAAATCGCATCATATGACCCCTTTAAGCACAGCCGCTCTCCTTGAACAACTTTGATCATGGTTAGATTCCATGCTCTGGTTTGTGTTTGTAAAGAGCGCTTGTAAGAGTCTAAAGATGCTTGGTGGAAGTCGAGAGAGAAACCAGTCCGGGAGGAAGGAAGTGATCTGGAGAGGTGAAAACATAAGCCGATGTACCTGAAAGACTAACGGTAGTTAAGCTTTGCAAACCAATTCCGCAGACATGATCCTCAAATCTCCACACTATAGGGTGCGATTATCCCGAGCAAACTCACCACCCTGTGAAATCACATGGGTGGGATAGTGGAGAAATATGTAGCAGATTCATTCCTCTGGCCTGGGATGTTTAAACATAGATGTGATGTGATGTAATACATCATGTTATTCATGCCTGGCATCTCTTTTGTGGAATTTTTAACAATGCATTTTGTTTATCTATTAATACGAACTGTGGTACATTTTTGTCATAATCTTATTAGGAGCTCGGGAGTGTTTACAGTATCTTAGCTGGGATCCTAAATGCAGGAGATGTCGAGTTCACGTCAGTCGCTTCCGAACATCAGACGGACAAAAGCAACATTTCCAACATGGCAGTACTAGAGAGTGGTAAGAACTGTCCCATATTCCAGGTTTTCAAGTCTGACCTTTCACTCTGTACTTTGTGTGTTTATGTAATTCTGAAGAGCTGCTAGAAACCCTAAGTAAACCCCTATTTGCACCCCTTTAGAAAAAATGTCCACAAACAAGCCTAAGGTGGCTTGTTGCTCTTAACTGACTTAATAGATTTAGAGGGGTTTAGGGCAATTTTCACCAGTTTATCCAAACCAGCTTATCAAACTCAAATTAGCAAACCACATTTGACTATTTTACGTTTAAGAGTAATGGGTACTATTCAATATTAAATAGTATGCCATTGTAGGGTTTTAGTGCATCTGTAATTATACTGTGATGATTTCATAACGTGTCTAGGCTAATATTGCCCACAAACCCTTGCAGAAGGTGTTCACGTGGTTCATCATTGATGTTTCTGTTGCAGAAAAAAAGCAGACAGCAGTTTTAAATGTATGAACCTAAAAGTGTACTATAATTAGAAAAAATGCACAATTACCGATTAGTGTAAATATGTACAAATATGTAAGTTGGGATATACACTACCGTTCAAAAGTTTGAGTTCAGTAAAACGTTTTTTGTTTTTTAAAGAAGTTTCTTATGCTCATCAAGGCTGTATCTATTTGATCAAAAATGCAGAATAAATAATAATTTTGTGAAATATTGTTGCAATTTAAAATAACAGTTTTCTGTTTTAATATTCTTCAAAATATAAGTTATTCCTGTGAAGAAAAACTGAATTTTCAGCATCATTACTCCAGTCTTCAGTGTCACATGATCCTTCAGAAATCATTTTTATATGCTGATTTGCTGCTCAAGAAACATGTATTATTATTATTATTATTATTATTA
>NW_015557235.1:231088-231244 GCF_001515605.1 Sinocyclocheilus anshuiensis | reverse complement strand
GCTGATTTATTATCAGTGTTGGAAACAGTTGTGCTGCTTAATATTTTTTGGGACATGTGATACTTTTTTTCAGGATTCTTTGATAAATAAAAAGTAAAAAAAAAAGAGCTTATTTTGTGTTACAATATACACTACTATTCAAAAGTTTGGGGTCAG
>NW_015557235.1:219369-230506 GCF_001515605.1 Sinocyclocheilus anshuiensis | reverse complement strand
GGCCCCCGCCTGTCTCTAAGCAGTAAGCCAATCCCCTGGAGTTTGAGCTCTGTACAGACACACATCTTTGTCTGTCTCACAAACTCACCCCATCATACAGCCGTCTTCCCTGTCAGTCATCACACATAACAAAGAGATGTCTGTTAGGTCTACACACCTGACCCCTGCACCATGAATATTACCCCACACCACGGCTAAGAGGCCAGACACATTCTTCTGTTATCGATACATGAATACTTCAATGAGGCAGAACACTAGATCAGGCTGCTCCGTTTCATGACAGCAAAATATTGTAAAAGTAACAAAGCATTTAAAGCATATAGTGTCTCAGAGCACACACACACACACACACACACACTTTATGACCAATACATATTTTGATTAACTATTCAATATGTGTATTAATAGATAGTAAAATAAATAAAACCACAATAATAATAATAATGAAAAAAGCACAAGAACATTTCAAAATTACTACAATTACTAAAACAAACTTAAAAGAAAATATGATAACTAAATCTAAAATATATATATATATATATATAAACAGATTATATCTGGTCATTTGTAATGGCAACCTGCCATTAAATAATACACTTACACTGCCGTTCAAAAGTTTGGGATCAGTAAGATTTTTTATGTTTTTAAAGAAGTTTCTTATGCTCATCAAGGCTGTATCTATTTGATCAAAAATGCAGAATAAATAATAATTTTGTGAAATATTGTTGCAATTTAAAATAACAGTTTTCTGTTTTAATATTCTTCAAAATATAAGTTATTCCTGTGAAGAAAAACTGAATTTTCAGCATCATTACTCCAGTCTTCAGTGTCACATGATCCTTCAGAAATCATTTTTATATGCTGATTTATAATCAATGTTGGAAACAGTTGTGCTGCTTAATATTTTTTGGGACATGTGATACTTTTTTTCAGGATTCTTTGATAAATAAAAAGTAAAAAAAAAAGAGCTTATTTTGTGTTACAATATACACTACTATTCAAAAGTTTGGGGTCAGTAATTTTTTTTCTTTCTTTTATTTTTTTATTTATTTATTTTTTTTTATTTTTTTACTGAAATTAAATACTTTTATTCAGCAAGGATGTGTTAAAATGGATAAAAAGTGATAGTAAAGACGTATATTGTAAGAAAAGATTTCTATTTTGAATAAATGCTGTTCTTTTAACTTTTTATCCACCAAAGAATAAAAAAGTAAAATATGAAGCAGCACAACAGTTTCAACACTGATAGTAAATCAGCATATTAGAATGATTTCTGAAGGATCATGTGACAATGAAGACTGGAGTAATGGCTGATGAAAATTCAGCGCTGCGTCACAGAAATAAATAATATTTGATTAAAATAGGAAACCAATATTAGAAATTGCAATAATATTTCACAATATTACTGTTTTTCTCTGTATTTTTGATCAAATAAATACAGCCTTTATTAGCATAAGAGACTCCATTAAAAGATATTAAAAATCTTACTGATCCCAAACTTTTGAACGGCAGTGTACGTCAGAAAAATAAAATGACCTGACACTATTGAACTATTATTATTGTTGTTGTTGGTAATTCTATTTTATATTTCTGTAGACTATAAAACACAGAATATCCTAAATTCTTAATTTTAGTTTAAATGAAATTATTAATTATAATTTACCTAATACAATTCTATATGAAACCTAAAAACAAGTTTATAAATTTACACTGTGGGTGAAAACCGGAACCGGAACGTACTGCTGAGAAAGGCGGCACAGACCCGGAAGGGACTTTAACGTCGTTGAGGAAACGTGAGGCGCGTTTGTGCAGCTGATTTTATTTCACTGAAGACAGTTGACACGCCGAAACCTACGAAAACATGTAAGTTAACTCTTCTGCACACAGTATATCATTATAAGTGTTTGAGCAATACTGCCGAGACGTAAATAGTCGCTTTGTAGTTTTATGACCGCTGAAGAAGTCATTTAGCAAGACTAATGCTAATGTTAGCAGCCACAGTGACCCTTCTGTTGTACTGCTTATTAGGATTCTCCTCTCTAAGTGAATACACATATAATCGTTATGTCTGTTTGGTAAGAGTTTTTTCGTTTGTGCAATTTATTGGTTATTGGTTGTTTTTCTCATTGATTTCTTCTGTGCTCTTTATTTCGGAATCGTTATACGGTTAATTTGCTGGTGTGTTTAATGTTTATAGCGATTTCTTAAACTTGAAAAAGAAAGCTTTTAGATTTGTGGTGTTTTAGGTATGAATTCTTCATAACTATATGCATGCACTGTAAGCTGGGATATCCATCTCAGCTCTGCATTCAGACATTTGTAACTCTTGAAGTTCCTTATTCTCTTTATTAGGAGTTTGTTAAACAAGCCCAAATCTGAGATGACCCCAGAGGAGCTCCAGAAGCGAGAGGAGGAAGAGTTTAACACCGGTCCACTTTCAGTGCTCACCCAGTCTGTGAAGAACAACACACAGGTTCTTATCAACTGCCGCAACAATAAGAAGCTGCTGGGCAGAGTCAAAGCATTCGACAGGTACCTGATGTGTTCGACTTATGATACACGTTGTAACCAGGGGCGTAGCCAACATTTCAGAAGTGTGGGGGACAGAAATGTTATATATATATAAAAAAAAATGTGTGTATATATATATATATAAAACATTACAATATAACATTTCTGTAATCTATATAACCTACCAGTCAACAGTTTTTGAACAGTAAGATTTTTAATGTTTTATAAAGAAGTCTCTTCTGCTCACCAAGCCTGCATTTATTTGATCCAAAGTACAGCAAAACAGTAATGTTGTGAAATAGTTTTACTATTTAAAAACTGCTTTCTATTTGAATATATTTTAAAATGATTTCTGTGATCAAAGCTGATTTTTCAGCATCATTATTCCAGTCTTCAGTGTCACATCCTTCAGAAATCATGATGTTCATCTCGCCTTATTCTGGGTCTGAATAAAACATCAGATCATGCACAGACTATCCTGTCTCTTTGAATTTAAATCTATATTTATTCACACTGGCTCTTGAAAACCTCTATGCGAACACACTTGCCCGAAAAAGTGCGGGGAACGAATTTACGTGATATTAAAAGTGGGGGGGACGCATCCCCCGCGTAATCTACGCCCCTGGTTGTAACTATAAACTAGCTTTAGTTACATGCACAGATTTCTGTCGATCATAACGCACTGTTCATATAACACACACACATACACACACAAAAGCTTGCCAAGACAGTGGGTCTCATTCAATAATAATTGTGTGGATTATTTCATATTTGTACGCACAGGAAAATTTCATCCCAATTCACAGCATGTACATACAGTACGCACAAGGATTTGTACTTAGCCTTGTTGTAACGTTAATTAATTTGAGTGTTCTAAATGAGCATAAAATAATAATAATTTGCATAAAACATACCCAATTCATTGCTATGTAAGGGCTTTCCATACCTTCATTTACAGCTTTTCATCACTTTTAGTAAACATGTGACATGCTCTCTCGCCTACAATATGCGCAGCAATATTCTCAAGCGATGCCAAGTGTGCCATCCTCAAAAAAATTTCTAACACAATAAACACCTTTTATACAGACCCAGATTACAGATCTCTCCTTAGCCAGCTGTACATTTACATTTAGTCATTTAGCAGACGCTTTTATCTAAAGCGACTTACAAATGAGTACATATGCATAGATGCAGTGTTATACAGGGAACCCTTGCAGCTTGAACTATAACAGTTTTTCTTACCTCCTTTACTGTATATATAAGTATAAGATGAAATATCTATGTCTAATATCTAATAATTTCATCTTAACATGATTATGACGAGAGCATGATTTTTGCGTTCATGTGGTATCAGTTTCTACATTTTAAGTAAATTTGAGTGTGATTGTTACTGGTGAATCATGATTTGTGTGCGCGTATATCAAACCTTTTTTCTTTTTACCCCTAAGAAAGTAAGTATATCGTGTACGTTTGTAGCACAGTACTGTCATATCACATACACAATACAAATTTTTCAAATCTGATTGTAGTTGTACTTTACGTTGCAATTATTATTTTTTGTTTAACACATAATTTATGATTTCCGTCGCCTCCGATAGGATTTAAATTCAGATTTATCGCAGTCAGAATGAAAAGACACGCATGCTTTTAATTCAGCTGTAGATAAACAGCTTCTGAAAAATGTATGGGGTCACGTCATATTTGGATAAAAGTGGTAAAAAAAAAAAAATAGAAGTTTTCATAATTTAGGTCCTCACATTTTCTCTCGTCTCTGGATTTTCAGGCATTGTAACATGGTTCTAGAGAATGTCAAAGAAATGTGGACGGAGGTGCCCAAGAGTGGCAAGGGCAAGAAGAAGTCAAAGCCAGTGAACAAGGATCGATACATCTCAAAGATGTTCCTGAGAGGCGATTCAGTCATCGTGGTGCTGAGAAACCCACTCATCACTGGGAAATAAACCTGACATGTAACATGTCTGTTCAAGTACAGGCGATCTCCTGGACACTCATTGACCGTGTTAAAGTGTATGAGTGAATTAAGTGTTTTGTATCGAGGAACAGTACATAGTTTGCCTTGTGCTGCAATAATTGTATTTTGATTTGAAATGTTTAGCATCATTGAGAGATTATCTGGTCAAAGAAAAGATACGGAAAGATGCCATTTGAACCTGTTTTTGTTTAAGTTGTATAAAAATGTGCTTTTTTTCTAAATAAACTTTTGGATATTCAAACCTCTAAATCTATTGTATGATTCTTTCAGAAATGGACCGTTTACAGACAAAGCAGAAAGAGTGTTCATGAGACAATAGTTTCACGTTGCTGTTTGTCCTCTTTCCTCCCCTCTTGCTGTCTGGTGCCCCTCTCATCCTCTCTGTCCCCCTCCCTCCATGCGACTCTCATTTGGTAGAGTCCCTTGGCAGCAGCTTGGGTGTCCGTGTAGATTTCAGCAGGCAGCACTCAATAAGTGACAAACTGCCGTTTAAAGCTCTCTGCATTATTAATGTGACCAGATGTGCTGACTGTCACTTCACACCCCTGCCCTCCACCATGGGCTCCGCTGACCCCTCGTACTAAACCATTCCTTTTTGTTTAAACCGATTTCTCTAATGTTTTTGAAAATGACAGAAATGTTTGTTTTGAAAAATTTAAATGAGATTTCTGAAAGGGGTTTACCATGGGGAAAAAAAATCTCTAAATTTAATTGTGTTTTTAAAGTATATAGACAAAAGGGTTATCTCAGTACTTGACCTGAGAGGACAGTCTCAGGAAATCACTCAGTCAGGTTACTTAAATATTCAGTGGAACAGTGAAAATCTAACACTGTGTATCAGTTTGGCTTATTGTTATCCACTGGTGTCATATTTATAAAATTTGTTTATTCATTTCTTTTAATGTGTTTTAATACAAAACTGGATAAAACGAATGTAAACTGATGGAATCTGCTTGGATATGGTATATCAATTGTTAATCAGGGCTAGATTAAAATATTTAGATTTAGTCATTTTATTAATGTTTGCTTAGGTAGTCATCACTATATTTATTGCTCATAAATATATATATTTTTAAAATGTACACTGCTGTTCAAAAGCATGGGGTCAGTGTGTTTTATTTTAAATATTTTAACTTTTTTGTAAGCAAATAATTCTTTTATTCAGCAAGGATGCATTAAATTCAGCAAAAGTGATGGTGGTAAATTTCTATTTCAAATAAATGCTGTTCTTTTGAGCCTTATATTCATCAAAAAATCCTAAAAAAAGTTCCAGTGTAAAAAAAGGTATTAAGTTGTCTATTAAAAAAAATAAAAAATCAGGATATTAGAATGATTTCTAAAGGATCATGTGAAACTAAAAACTGAAGTATTGCTGCTGAAAATTCAGCTTTGATAACATGAATAAATAAAACTTATAAAAACGAATATATATATATATATATATACACTTGTATAACACTTGTTATATGTGACCTTGGACCACAAAACCAGTCATAAGGGTCGATTTTTTAAAATTGAGATTTATACATCAACTGAAAGCTGAATAAATAAGCTTTCCATTGATATATGGTTTGATAGGAAAGGACAATATTTGGCCGAGATACAACTATTTGAAAATCTGGAATCTGAGGGTGCAAAAAAATCAAAATACTGAGAAAATCGCCTTTAAAGTTGTCCATATGACGTTTTTAGCAATGCATATTACTAATCAAAAATTAAGTTTTGATATATTTACAGTAGGGAATTTACAAAATATCTTGGTTACACTTTATTTTGATAGTCCACTTTAGACATTCTACTAACTATAAGTAACTTTGTAACTACATGTCAACTAATTCTCATTCATTTGCAACTACATGTCTACTAACTCTCAGAGTAGACTGTTAGGGTAGGTTTAGGGTTAGTAGAATAAGTTGACAAAGAAAGTGTTAGACGATATTAAGCAGATAGTCTACTAATACTCTACTAACTGCTAGTTCACATGTAGTTGCAAAGTTACTTGCTATAAATAGAATGTCTAAAGTGGACTATCGAAATAAAGTGTTACCAATATCTTCATGGAACATGATCTTTACTTAATATCCTAATGATTTTTGGCATAAAAGAGAAATCAATAATTTTGACCCATACAATGTTTTTTTGGCTATTGCTACAAATATACCCCAGCGACTTAAGACTGGTTTTGTGCTCCAGGGTCACATATAATTGTAATAATATTTCAAAATATTACTGTTTTTATGATATTGTAAGTATTAAACTTAAGATCATAATTTCCACCACACCCTGTGGACAACATGAACGATACCTCAAATTGCACAGCTTTTACTTTTTTGTACAGCATCTTGACTTTATGCCTGGCGCACAATACATTTGTGAAAAATATCAGTTTCACAAAAGCTGCTTGTGATCTGAAGAACAATCAATGGCTGAATGGTAAAGAACCATTTTAAAATGGATCACTGTACCATTTACAGTGTGTTTTAGATAATCAGTTGATGACATTTTCCCAGGCTCCTGAACGGAGTTGTGTTGTTTTCCCCTGGGGCCGCTGCACCTGGATGCTGCGTGTGGGTTTGCCTGAAGCTCGGAATACTAGAGTCCTGACTTCCAGGTGACACTTCAGTCTTAGATCTTATCATGAACTGCTGTCACAATTGTAATTTATAGGCTTAAGTCCGCAGTGTTTTGGTCATGTTTGAGTTGTCCTTTTTTTTTTTTTGAGTTGTCATTTTGTGTGGAATTGTCTATTGGACCTTGGTTTGTTTATACAATATGATATGTACCGTCTAAATAATAAATAGTCATCACTCAGCAGTGAATTCTTAATCCTTACTTGGCAGGCAACAAAAAAAAAAATACGTTCCTGACCTTACGGCATATTAGTGTCTGTTATTAGTAATAATATTTTCTCCACTTTCTTGACAGCTACATGATTGTACACAGAAATAGTCCTGTAAAACAATAGATAATGTAATACCCTGAACAATAGCATCCCCCTAAAAAGTGAACTTTTAATTAACTTTTGGGAAATGTCTTCATTATGACTCAATCCGTTGTGGCTTAGGACTTTGTACAGTTAAAGTCAAATCAATCCAAAACAGACCCTCACTTTTGCTTTAGAAAAAGATGTGAATTAATTGGACACTGCAGGCTTATTAAATTGAGTTAACTCGATTGCTCTAACGCTGTTATGTTAAACAGGACGTAATTCAGTGATTCTGCCCTTCAAAAACCTTTTCAGAAATGTACCGTGGTACCAAAATAACATACCATCATATTTAGGGGAAATAATGTAATAATAATAATTGCAATATTTGTTTCTTCCCCCATTTTTCACAGTCTATACACAGTATTTGTCCCAAACGTATTTGGATACTAAAACCACATTTCTGAATCTCATTGAATTTACACATAAAATATAAAAGCAATTTTATACAAATTTGCAAACAAATAATGTTTAAAACTAACATAATTTATTTGAGCTATTTTTTTTTTCCCAGTTACACTTAATCAAAACTGGGTTAACATGGAGCAAAATATAGAATGAGAGGTGGAATGGGATTTTTTTATTTGAAAGTCATATTTGCATGGCCCTATGTTATCGATGCATTTTTTCTAACTTGATTTGAAAAACACATCCTGAAATATAATCAGGCATATTATTTCTGTTATCACTGGAAATTAAGCTTTTATGAAATATTACTTTAGAAAAGTGCTCTATTTCCACTAAAAATGCCTCATGCGTTTATTTTTGATAGCTCAATTTTAAATGGTTTAGGGCTTCTACATTTGTATGAAAACGGACCACAAAATATAAAAAAAAAAAAAAAATGTGACGTGACGTGGCCAAGTATGGTGACCCATACTCGGAATTAGTGCTCTGCATTTAACCCATCCAAAGTGCACACACACAGCAGTGAACACACACCGTGAACACACACCCGGAGCAGTGGGCAGCCATTTATGCTGCGGCACCCGGGGAGCAGTTGGGGGTTCGGTGCCTTGCTCAAGGGCACCTCAGTCATGGTATTGAAGGTGGAAGAGAGCACTGTACACTCCCCCCACCTACAATCCCTGCCGGTACGAGACTCAAACCCTCAACCTTTGGGTTACAAGTCCAACTCTCTAACCATTAGGCCACGACTTCCACAAATATTACATATTAGTTTTATATAATGCTGAAGGTAACACAAGAAGTCAGAATGTTATAATTTATTCTACAAGAATAAAACCTTAGAAATGTGGTATTGGCCACTAAAAACACATATATACGCTCTAAAAAATGCTGGGTTAAAAAGGGACAAACCCAGCTATTGGGTTGTTTTGACCCAGCGGTTGGGTTGTTTTGACCCAGAGTGTACATTTTTTAGAGTGTACAAGATTAAAACAAACAATTTTCACATTCAGAAATCAAACAATCAGTGAGTAACACACTGAATTAAACGTTTTTTTTTGTTTGTTGGTAAAACAGCCTATTTTCTTGTAATACTCAAATAATCTTTGTTTTATTTACAACTTCGAAAAACGCCCTCCCCCCATACAGAGTACTAATTATTTTGAGTATTATAATAACTAATTTATGGGGGGAACCTATAGTTACCTTTGTAAAAGGCAGACCTCCGATCATTGATGGATCTTGTCATATGCGTTTCTCCACACCTTCATTTCGTTTCTAATGGAAAGGTTTCAGAAAACACATTGAAAAATCCCATAACAATCCACCTGACAAAGCATGAAACAAACACCTGATGGAAATGATGGAAACATTTGCATGCCATTGTTAAAATGAATCAAGTTTTTGAGTCAGACCAGAGCATATTTCTTCAAATCTGCTATATGACTTTATAGAAATAATAGCCTACTTGAAATTACAACACAAGCATAGGCTATTCATTTTAAGTTTGAACGGTGCTTTATTTCAGGATTTATCCTGTTTTCCCATTTCATCTTTCTCCTCTTTTTCTATTTTCCCAGAGAGTGTGAAATGAACTTGAATAAGTTTGCTCGGGGTGACTGCTCTTGGCAGGAAAGCGGTATGTTTTATTCAGCAAGTTGAGGCGATAAGAGGGGAAGTGTGATTATGATAGCGATCGGTCACGCGTCGATACTCAGTCTCCCCCGCGCGCGCAACGCGATACTGTCGCCCGGCGCGCGGGGCTCTCTCACATCGCGGTAACTCGAGACGCCGCAGTTTGTTTCCAAGCAGCTCCGCAGCCGCGAGATCAGGTGCGCACTGGCCAGCCAAAGGGTGACGGGACAGTCATGATGCACAAACTGCGCTTGAACTGAGCGGTCGCCCTTTGGCTTCCCCTGGATGTCTCTCAGTCTGTTTGTGCGCACACCACATTAGTGACCTGGCTCATTCCTATTATAAACTCTGAAATGTAAAAATAGACGTATTTGTGTTTAGGGTTATTATAGTTAACTAAAACCATCAAATATTTTTGTTACTTGAAATAGGCTACAGTAGACTTTAACTGAAATAAAATAAACACATTTAATTTTCATTTCATTTATTTTCAAATGAAATTAATTTCATTTTCATTTAGTTCATTTTGATGTATAGCCTACTAAAAAAACTGAAATAAAAATGTATGAAAACCATATAGGCATATTAAAAACAAAAAAAAAACGAATAAACTATACTATTATCTCAACAACACTAAAAAAAAACCCTACTTGTGTTGTTGGAAATATTTCTATAAAAGTGTACTCCATTTTGAGAAATATAATTAATTAACACTTTATTATTTGCCTGGATGGGAAATAAACAATATACATAACATGATCAAAGTGGAGAGTTAGCCATTGCTGAGTACTGGTTTTAGGTGACAACCGATTGTAATTTTATATTTTCTTAACCATCTTTAGACATTTAGATTTTCTCATACTGATTTCTGTAAATGTAATCAAACAGGAAGAGATGTTTTAAACCGCCACAAACCAGCTAACACCACAAAACATCACAGAATTCATCACAACCATTGCTACTGACAAACAGCGTAGAAAGTGATCTTGAGGGAAAAACATCACAAATTAAAATAATATTTCCAAACACGTTCTGTTTAAAACATTGTTTTTAGAAAGAAAATATTTCTTAAAATGGTCAGTTTTTCAACACCATAGCGCCCAGAAAAAGAAAGAAAGAAAGAAAGAAAGAAAGAAAGAAAGAACAAGTAATAAATACCTTTTTTTTCTGAGCAGGGATGTGGCCAGTTGCTCAAACTGAAGTATTTATTTAATTATTTAAAATGTATTTTAATAGGATAATATTAAGCAAACAATCCTTAAAAGGTTTGACATTTATGTTTAACATTTTATCCAGTATATTAAAATATATGGGGACAAATATCATAACAGAGCAAACAGACCTTATAAAATACGTTAATACTAAGTAAAAAAAAAAATACTATTTGTTTTTTAGAAGCTGAACCATGTTATTTCAAATATGAGTTGAATCTAATGTGGGGTGAAGAAGCTCTTGTCTTATTGCAATAAATGATAATATAGGACTGTGTATGCTGTCTAATCACAGCACATTTTAATATAACAACTGCTTAAATAGTTTTTTTACTGTGTTTCTTCACATTTGTTTTTTTTTTTAACGGTTTCAGTTTCTTTCTTTACATCTGTTTC
>NW_015557235.1:199890-219244 GCF_001515605.1 Sinocyclocheilus anshuiensis | reverse complement strand
TATATATATATATATATATATATATATATATATATTTCATTTCTCATATTAGCTACATATTCAACAACACTCAACTTGCAGACAGTGAATAGTGCAGAGAGACACTAAAGATATATGGAAATATAACAGATAAAACAGAGAATATTTTCCTCCAACATTTTTATATTCTATTGGTCATTTTGTCATTCTAGTGGCATTTTTTTCCACGAGCCCAAGTTAATTTCTTGGCTTCGCTGATACCTCCTGTCCTGGTAGGGACAATACTATACTGAACAAAATTATAAACGCAACACTTTTGTTTTTGCCCCCATTTTTCATGAGCTGAACTCAAAGATCTAAGACTTTTTCTATGTACACAAAAGGCCTATTTCTCTCAAATATTGTTCACAAATCTGTCTAAATCTGTGTTAGTGAGCACTGTGCAATAATCATGCTGTCTAATCAGCATCTTGATATGCCACACCTGTGAGGTGGATGGATTATCTCGGCAAAGGAGAAGTGCTCACTAACACAGATTTAGACAGATTTGTGAACAATATTTGAGAGAAATAGACCTTTTGTGTACATAGAAAGAGTCTTAGATATTTGAGTTCAGCTCATGAAAAATAGGGGCAAAAACAAAAGTATTGCGTTTATAATTCTATTCAGTGTATATATGTACTTACATCCCCATCTAGTGGTAAACATGATAAATGGCTTACTGTAAATGTACAGCCAAAGATTGTCCACTAGGTGACGTAATATAACTATCATTTAAATTGGTCATGGATTTGAAAATGACTTGGTAAATTTTTTTTCTAAGGAGAAGAATAAAACAGACTGATTTTCTGTTTGATCTACACATGTCAAGAGACTGCAGATTGCTCATATGTGTTACTGTTTATAAGCTGGGTCAGTGTTGTTTGGCCTCTGTCCAGAATGCCTTCAGAAATTCTTTAGAATTTCCTGCACATGCACAGTATTCTCCTGATGGTGTTTTATGCTGTTATGCATCACTCTGTTTGTCATGATTCTGGAAGCGTGTAAAGAATGTTATAGGCCACAGAGTCCGAAGCGCTATCCTGTGAAACTGTGCCATGCAAGCAGAGCCAGAATGGGAGCTTGTAAAAGTGGCTCAATGGAGGAGGGGTGAGCCTAAAATCACAACTCACTAGTTTCCTTTTAGATAAGACGCTTAATCAAAGCAGTCAGATGTGTATAATTCACGTTACACATGCACAAACACACACTACAAAAGGGCTTTTGATAGTTGTACATCTGTGTTTCTTTTCTCATGTGTTCTCCTCTGAACCAAAATGACACGCCTGACAGGATGAAAATCTGATTATGTAATTATCAAAGGCTTACATAATTACTTCAAATGTTTATTTATTTTAAATCATGTCTGTGAGTGATGTAAACTGCCTTCTGCAGGATTATAGATTATAGATGGTTTCGTATTTGTCAGACATATCCATATCACCTCTGGCATTTGATTTAGAAGGATTTTAATAGACTTCCAGACATGAGACGAACTATTTGTGTATGTGTGTGAGAGAGAGCGAGACAGCCAACAGACAGTACGGTCGGTGGCAGATGTGACACACATGTTTGGATGATCTATCCAAAGAAATGCCAGTAAACAAGGTGATATTTGATCATCACATATGCAAGCTATTTCTCTCAATTTTCCTTTTTTAATTTAAATTACTTGTGTGTGGACACATATTGTCACTTTAAAGATGACCATTTTCAACTTGGCCTATATATTACAAACGGACAGACAGATAGATAGAATGGCAACATTATATTGTGCAGTATGAAAATGGATATCCATTTTGAGATTTGCTGAAGATTTAAGTGTTTTAAAAATTATTCGTTTTTTGAAAGATACATCATCTACTGTTTATTTAATTATAAACACTTAAATATTCAGTATTCGTGGATTTAGATACATTAAAAAGTATTACTATGGAATAGACTAAAATTTTATGGAATTACCACGGTACTTTTTAAAAAACAATCAGTGTTGGGGGTATCGCATTACAAGTTTTTAAAAACAAACAAGCAAGCCCTGTCCAAATTTTAAAAGTAACGCAAAAGTAACGTAACGCATTACTTTCCATAAAAAAGTAACTAAGTACCGTAATTAGTTACTTTTGTATGGAGTAACGCAATATTGTAATGCATTACTTTTAAAAGTAACTTTCTCCAACACTGAAAACAACACACTCTGGCATAGGCTACAATAAACATTTCACGTGGGCATTGTAAGTATATAAAATTGGGCTATACATAAAACAAATATGTAATGTACACAACACATATAAAGATGGGAGATTATATAAAAAACTTTTCAGTCGGAACTAGTATAACTCGTCGTCATTTCCATCAGCAGTTTAATTTGTAAGTGGAATTATGGAGCTCGGCCGCTAGGGAGTGGATCAGTACATTTCTCTGCCTGTTTTTCAGCTCGAGAGGGGGAGACAGACAGGAATGAAAGCTCTTCCTCAGAGTTGAGGAGCAGGTTGGGCTTTCGGTCGCGAATGAACGATAACAGACCGACCGACGAACAAGAGGAGTTTATCGAAAACCGCGTCCATACTTTTACAAACAGCCGCGCGAATGGAGACGAGGGCATGAGGCGGAATATGTGTAGACTTTGTTTGGAGCGAGACATGAGTCTAGGATACTGATTGGAGTTGACACGAGCCCAGCTCCAGTAGCAACTCTATCCATACTTCACCTCCAACCCCCTCCTTCACTCCTCAACCAGGAAATCATCGTGCTGTGCTGCTTATCCTTCTTCCCACAGATTAAACAAAAACGCCAAACCCCTCCGTGGGTTCATCCATGAGGATCTCGTCGGTTTCTCTTGTGTTTTCGCCTCTGGAAGTTCGGCTTTACGTCTGAAGAGGATCCGCGCTGTCGTCGAACAATGAGGTAAAGCACATTTGTTGCCGTCGCTGTTGTGTGTACTTAGTTTAGCGCGCTACAATGTAACGCACATAGTGTTGATAATGACCGAGGCCGTCTGTTACTCACTTTCTGTCCTGTAACTCGCTCCTGTTGGAGGTGGGTCATCGCGGGAGCAAGTGTGTCCTTTCTGAGTGTTTACACACTGCAGTTCGTTCGGTTTGCCCGGCTTTGACAGCCAGAGAGTTATCGTGCTAGCAGGTGAATGAAGCTGCTGTGAACATTTATTAACAAATTTGCTTTGATTTTTCATGGAACACTTTGAATGAGTTTAAATTAAACGAACCATGCCACCAAAATGGGTGTCTGGAGAAGGTGATTTTTAGGCATTCTGTCTAACAAATTATATGTTTTTAAATAGTTAATACATAACTTGTTGCAATCTAAAGCGAAATGATTTTTAAACAAGTATTTGGGGATACACCTATCCTGTAAAAATAGTTTTTTCTGTTCATTTTTAGCAATTAGCCTACTAGCCTTGTTCTCTAGATACTTCTAGCACCATGTATTTATTAGAAAGAGAATATAATCCTGAGATTTCTTAAAATATTCATTTTTCATTGATTTATCGTTTATTGTACAATCTCATAGTGCAGGGTTGACTAAACACAATACTGTATATACTTAAATATTTACATATTTAATTTATTTTAAATTTTTAATCATACAATTTCAAAAGAAATATTGAAAATATTATTTAGCTATATAACAGGCTAGTATTAATTGTACTTTTTTAATGTGAGAAAAAAAAAAACGTTTTGGGGGAATATATCGGTGAACTTATTTCAGCAGTAATGAATTTTCCCAAAACTGTGAACCGTTTGAAAGTGTTTTTAAAATATGGTGCACCTGCATTGTGCAGATGTAATTTTTTAAAATAAAATCAAGAACTTTGTTACACAAAATACACAATTTAACAAACTAGTATCGATAACTGTATCCTCAGGCGGTACACACGAAGTTGTTTATTGTGCATGTTGAAAATGCAGCTGTCAAACGGTAAATTGGCTCTTTGTAATACGTAGCCAGTCCTCTTTTGTGAGCCCTCCCGGTTCTTTCTGTTCTGGGAGTTGGCCGCTTCGCGAATGCACAAATCCTACTGTGGGGAAGGCTTGGCTCATGAATATTAAGTAGGTCACGGGACGTTCACCCAGTAGCGAACGTAAGGCTATTAATATTTATAAGCAAAGCCTTTACCATAGTAGGATTGTAAATTTGGCGGTCAGGGCTGTACCCGGAACTAACCTACATTTGCGCCATACATGGAGCACTGAAGCCTGATAATTCCACATCCTGCTGCGCCACTTTTTGTTTAGTTTAGTTTAATTTAAATCAAACAAATATACACAACTTTATTTTGCCAGAGGAGTCTGTGGTCAGAAACCACTAGTGAAATGTTCTGTTTTCTTTTCTAATTCATTATATAGGCTAATTAAAAACCCCTGAATTACATTATCAGTATAATCATAAAAAAAAAAAAAAAAAATTCGTATTTTTTGTAGGCTATTTAATTTGTCCACTTTTGCTTTAATAACAGCAAAAGTGGATATTTTAAATACTGACAGCTACTAAACCCGATGATTATGTTCTCCAGCATGATTTGAAATGTTTCAGAGTATCTTGTGCTTGAACGGATGCAAGAAAATCTGACCATCTGTACAAAGGAGTTAATGGTCTGTATATAATGTCACAAATTAGTTTGTTTGAATAGTGTAGTCGTGTGTAGGTCCGAATCTTAAATATTTCTTTTTCATTGAACTTCATGATTTTCTGTTTTATGTGTTCTTAAAACATAGTTTGTTGTTTGGTTTATGTAAAATTCTATAAAGTGGACATAGACACTGGGGTGTGCAACCATCCAGTTTTGTTTAAAAGAAGGGAAGCACCAGCGCATCTTGAGAATTTAAAACACTCGTTTTGCTATGTAAATAACAACAGTAACCTGCGTGACGGGTTTTCATCAATTCGTCTCTTAGATCTGTCTCGCACCAAAATATTATTTTATATATAATAATATTATATATAAATTTTAGTTTACATGCAATGTTATCAGACAACATGGGTTATATGTTGCTGTTGTGACACACAGGAAATTTGGCACAGAGAGGCCTGCTGGGTCCAAGCAAAGGGCGCCGGGGTCGGTGCCGACCATGCGTACAACCATGAGTTTACTGTGTTGGGTCTGGTTGCATAATAGGTGAAGAATGGGATGTTGTCACATTTACAAGTTTATTGTCCTGTCATGTTGTGGAACGTCAATATCAGAATGCACTGGAGCGGTTAGCGCCTCATTTTGAATTTCACCAGGCCATCCAATGCAACAATGGCCTCTCAAACTGACTGGGAAGCCCAGTATTGAATTCATGGGAACCCAGGTTAAGTCACTGACCTCCAGTCCCTGGGTTAAAATTACAAAGGCAAAAAAAAAAAAGTTGTAGTGATATTCAAACACTATATACAGTTTCTTTTTTTAAAAGTGAAGTATGCCATTTACTAGTGACTTAGAATGGATCAAACAGTGTGAGTGGTCCAAGATTTACTTAACTATGAATTAAAAAAAATGTTCTCCAGCAAATTCATTGAAATTTTTCTGGATTAATAATAAAATAAAAAAAGGATGTCTAATCAATTTAAATTAATACAACGTTAACAATTTGTTAAAATTTGAACAATAATAGTGCCTGGATTCTGTGGTTTATGATTTGATGCAATTTATTATAAAAATGGTGGTAATTAAATAAATGCATAACTTTTACTATTTAATTAGTCTTGTAAAATAAAAATAAAAAATATATATATTTATATTATATATATTATTATATATTATTATTTTTTGGCAAAGTTTTCTATTGTGTGATATTCCTTAAAAAATAATGTTTTAATAAACATTATTATTATATTATTACTTTGAGAAATACATTCTACTGTACACTAGTAGTGTGTTTCTGTCATAATTTCCTTGTGGTTTAATATTCACAGACACTGGTTCATAGGGCCCTAACTATTGCTTTACCATTTATACCGCAGGATATATATTTGCACGACTATTAGTGGTGCGGACAGCTTTATGATATTTACACATTAAGTGACGCAGAAACATCGAGTAATGGGAAAATATAAAGTGGGACACGTCCCAAACAAATCAAGGAAGAACCTGTTATTTTAGGGGTTGAGTGTAGTTGTTATGGCGTGAGTTTGGGGCAGGACTGTCTGTTTTGTCTGAGCAATGAAAGACAAATTTTTGAAACGGAAAATCTTTTTTTTTTCGCAGTTGTGTTTGGTGCCCCTAGTGGAACCGAAATGACACCCTTCAACTTGCAAACACAAGCGCACAGGTGGTTCTCATGCAGCTGGCTTTCCACACTTGCTGTGTAATCGGTCCAGTTTGTTCCTGTGCGTATTTCTGTCACTGAGACACAGCCTGTCGTCCTGGAAGTGCATGTCTGATTAATGGCAGCGCTGTGATTCACCGCTGTTATCAGACTGATGACTGTGAGGGACTCGCCCAGCATGTCTTTATCTAAATGACTTCCACTCAAGTGCTTCTCTAGGCTAAAGGGCTTTAGGGTGGCACTGGTGGCTTCGCGACCCATGCCAGATGCTGCAGTGCGGTCCTTCTGCTGCTGGTATTTAATTTCTTATGATCCTGGGTGGTTACAGACCATTAGATATCGAAATGATAGAGGAGAACAAAAGCGTCAATTAAAATGGGGTTTTCAGTGGCTGATAACGATATCTAGAGAGCAGAGACTGACTGATGGGTGATAAAATGGAGAGATATATTAGTGAATAACAGATTTTTATGTATAAAAGATCGGAAATATAGTGTAGGACACAGACTGGCCTACTGTGGGAAAAGTGTACAATTCAAGTTACCCTAAACATGAGAAGGCTGCTTTTATATCTAGTACTTCAAATAAAACCAGTTTCACAGACTTAAACCAGGACTAGGCATTAGTTAAATTAGGATATTTAAGCAGTTTTTATAAAAATACCATAGAAATAAACATTACTGATGTGCATCTTGAGACAATATGTTAGTGTTTGAATTTTATAAAATGTGCTGCTGATATTCTGCGTTATAAATGGTACAGCAGAGTCTTTACCAGTTGAGATATAATCTTTACCAGCGTGACTTATAAGAAGGTGCATTTGTTGTTTGATCTGAATACCTCAGATCAGGTTCAATTCGATTAATGCAAAACCTTAATGCTTTTAAGAACACAATAATGAACTATAGTACTGGATAAAAGCAGAGCATTAAGATGAAGGCTGAGATAGAATTGTAAAATGGCAATAGAATATTGTATTGCTACGTTATATTGATGAGGGTTGTATGGAAAAACAAATGGATCAAGGAATTTTTGGATAAACAACAGGGGTACACCACAATTGTATGGATTCAGTTTTTTTTTTTTTTTGGATGGAGAAAAAGGGGGAAAATCTGAAAGTGTTGAGCAAAATGAAAATTAGCTGAAACTTTACTTACCCTCAGGCCATCCCATGTGTAGATGAGTTTGTTTCTTCATCAGAACAGATTTGGAGACATTTAGCATTGCATTACTTGCTCAACAGTGGATCCTTTGCAGTGAATGGGTGCCATCAGAATGAGAGTCCTAGTAGTCACGTTGAATCAATGAAAGCAGTTGAATCTTCTGTTTATTCAGCTGCAGCAATAGGCATTTTCTGGGTTTCTTCTGCGAGGCGTATTTGGAGTTTCAGCGCGAGAGCGCCCTCTGGCCTTTGGATGGAGATTTACTGCTGATCACAGAACCGTGCTTCACTGAAAGATACGCATGACAATCGCAGCTTCTGTCGAATCACGATCTCAATTCCATTTCGATTTATCGTGCAGCCCTAAGCTCATCTACATATGGGATGGCCTGAGGGGAGTTCATTTTTGGGTGAACTATTCATTTAATGGAGAAAAAACAGTTTAATTGGTAAACTCCAGCTGATGACGGATGATATGCAGACATAAATGACCTCACGTTTAAAGTTGTTCTCTCCTCACAGCTATGGCTTGTGGGAAGGGGTTAGCTTGAGGTCAAATACTGCATATCATTTGGTCTTCATCAGCCCTAAGTGGTCATCACTGAATGTAAATCTTTGTTGAAGTACATTTACAGGAAATAGTCACTGCCAAGAAAGACCATTAAAGGGGACATGGACCTTAGGATAAGCAAAAAGACGTACACCACGATGATGTTGAATGCTAGATTCTGATTAACTGACAGACTGACTTGAGCTTAATAATGACACATTTGTCTTCTGTAGAGCTGGTTTTATAGCTGAAATTGAAATGGTTTTATAATGATGACCGTTAACATTTATTTTCCTGTTTCTTACTGGGATGCTGCTAAGACACAATCTGAATAAAGCACTATATAAATAGATGTGCCTTTGCTTGACAGGCATTCAAGAGTTGTTGATTACTTCATAGTTGCAGTTGTACATAGTTGAAAAATAGTTCTGAACTGCATTACAAATATTAACCATATTAGAGTTTCATATCACTTTGCCAAATTAAGAGCCTTACATCCTACCGAAGAAGAACTGGAAGACATTATTCAAGCAAATATTTTAAAAACAACATGAAAATGGCAATGAAAGTGTGTTTCTGCCACTGAATGAAAAAAGGTAATTGCGACTTTTTCTCACAATTCTGAATTGTGTGATTTTTCTTCTTCTTGCAATTGTGAGTTTTTTTTCCACAATTTTGATTTATTTTCTCGAAATTGTAAGGTATAAACCTGCAATTGCGACAATTTTTTTCTCAGAATTGCAACTTTATATCACACAGTTCTGACTTAATAACACTTACAAGTTTATATCTCACAATTCTTAAAAAAGTCTGATTTGTGAGATGTATACTTATAATTTGCGAAGAAAAAAAGTCAGATTTGTGATATAAAAAAAAATCACAATTACCTTTCAAATTTTTTATCCAAGGCAGAAACAGGCTTCCATAAATGACAATTTTGATATTAATATGAAATTAGTAAAGAAACGAGTTTCTGTTTCTTACTTTCTCAGGAACTTGCATACAATTAGTTTCTCCACTGAAAATCTACATCAGATTTCTAAGTAGTGAGGTAACTTGCTATTTTTGAAGTCGTTGCTAACTCAAATATCTTTGCTATTTGTAGAGACTCTACTGCCCAATCCTGCTGAGAGTGTAATGCACAGTGTGCATTAATTTTCAATAATTCAATGGACTGTCATTAATTAATCTGTACGTAGAGGACATCCCATCCTACACCACCTGTGTATCATCATACAGTCTTAGGTTATGACTGAGAGTCTGAGACCAAAAATGGCTATTTTTCGTCATGAACCAGACTCGGTTGTGTAATTGCAGCCTTTCTTGACTCAACATGTCCTGATTCTCTTTGGTATTTAATTTTTTTTGGTGCTGGCCCGTCGTAAATCTTTGGAATTGCAGCCCTTATGCTAGCCATGAATCACCCATAGGCATTGAAAGCTCAAATGCGTATTGATCTAACCGAGCTTTTACGTATTCAAATGGCTTAAAATATATGAAGAATAACTGCCTTAAATAAAACAAAGCCATTACAGTCTTGCATGCAGTGCAGTACTTTGACATACAGATTTCATTGCTAAAGCAAATCACAGCATGTTTAGAAAAAAGTCTGAAAAATTAAGACCGCATAATGGGTTTCTTTTTACAGTAAAGCAGCTTGTAACAACTGAGTTAGTTATATAGTCATGTTCTGAGGGGTAAAAAATCCCATTCCTTTCCTCCACAGAGGAATTGATTTTAGCGATAATATTAATGAAACCATTTAAGAGGGATCTAGATTTAGGTTATTCAACACAGATATATGCTTCTATAGAACCCAAAAATTGAGTTTTAATTTATTAAAAAACATTTCTGATTTTTGGTAAAGAGCTACACTATAATCCTGAAGAAAAGGCCAACAGTCGCATAAGTCGGTTGATTTGGAAATGGGAATTGTACCAAAATAGTAGTGAATAAATTCTCCTTGTGATCTTAAACAACATATGGATTTACATCTAGTTGTATATTTGTGTTTTTATACTAATAATTTATTTAAAAATTATAATAAAATTGTTTTGTTTTACCATCATTTCTGTTTTGATACTGTCATTCAAGTCTTGTGCTGTTTTGGTTTTGTTTATGGTTTTAGTGCATTTGTGCAATTGTGGAAATCCTTGAAAGACTTCCACATTTGCACCACTGATATAATAATAATATTTCTTAAAATCTCTTTCTGTATTCAAATGTAATATGTCTCCGAGATCTATTTAACATGTTAGATCAGTAGTGGGGGTCGCCGTGCACCCTGCGGCATATGTATTTGCTCGCTGTCGTTGGCCTCTGTTCTGTTAGGAGCCTGGCACTGGGCCAGAGTCACACCTCTTAGCTTGTCCTCCTTACAAAAAGCCTCTGTCACGCCCTCGCCACTTGCTGATTGGTTCATTATCCAGCTCGATTGCTTTTGAATGGCTGGTGAAACAGCCCTTAGACAAGATTAGGTGCTTGAATTGCCACAAGTTGCTTACAGAATCCTATAGCGTTAAATGCTGGCAATATCCATCAGTTTCATTCTTTGTTAAATGTTTGTGGGTGTTCAAGTCAAAATAACCACATCATGTGGTTGTGTCATGTGAATTGACTGTATTGTACAATTACCATGTTTATCAGGACTTTGCTGACTTTGAAAGATATACTACTAAATAATTTAAATATGGTAAAATGTGTTAAATAGAACTGACAGTACTATTGGAAGCTGAACATACAATCAAGTTAGTCAAACATTTATTAAACGTACAAAAATGGGCAGGCGAACTTTGTCAGTAGTTCCATTTTCTACAGAAATCGCACACCATCTTTCTAAACTTGTAATGAGAAGTGCTTATAAACTTGCTGTTATCAGCAAAAAGGGAAGCTTTAAGGGCTTCCTCATGGTGGCTTTGAGGGTCACAATAAATATGAGTATTATTAAATATAATAATAATAATAATAATAACAACAACAATCATAATAAAAATATAAATTACATAAGACTATATACAGTGATGGGCAAAATTATTAGAACACTCGTATTTTCACTAGCTAACATTTTTTTTATTTTTTTTTGTTGTAATAATCCAGTGAGTTTTTTCAATGGATTATTACATTTAATGACAAAATGACTGTTTTGAAATGTAAACTGATATTTCCTAATGACACACTACAGCAAAAGTTAGAAATAACTGACTTAAAACCATATTTTAGCTGGTGAAAATACTAGTGTTCTAATCATTTTGGCCATCATAAAATTATAAATATTACTAATTTATATTTTTCTAGTTACACTCAGCAATAAAATGTTTTATGTTTGAGAAATTGTTATAAAATGTTTTATAAAGATACACTTTATATTTGTTTGTTGTGAAATTTTGTCTACATTTATTTAAAGAATCTGACAGTAATAATATTTGACTCTACAAATTAAGGAAATACGTTGGGAAAAGTGGAGTACAAAAAGATGTTGGGAAACCTGTGTGGAGTTGTATGCACTGGTTTTGGTTGGCCTGTTGATGGAAAAAATGGGCTGTCAAAATGACTGAAAAACTAAATTCGAATTTTCCACTTAAATATTGTCAAAATTCGAATTATATTCGAATTTAGAAGGCATAATTTCAGTTAGGGGGAAAAAAACACTTTTGGCTTCTCTCCTGAGGCCACAAGAGGGCGCATCGAGCAAAATATTATGCACGTTTCTTCAAAGCGCAATAAAATAACACGACTATCTTTGAAAAAAGTGCATAATGTTTAAAATAATGTTTATAAACCATATATAATTAATAAAGTTGCTTAAACAATTAGAAAAAAAAACCGCACCATGCATGTATGTATAGTTTAATACAAAGGACCGAAAACCAATCACAAAGAGTAGGCTACTTTCTTCATTTAAAAACATGACATACAGTGGGATGGGGAAAACTGCCATAAAGTCTTGAGACATGTTTTTTAAAAGTTGAACTTACATTAATTTTACATGGCTTTCTAAACATGCCGCTCTCTTGTGTCAGACGCGAGTGCAACGCTGATAGATGCCCCTCTAGAAAATGTGATAAATATGCGTTCTGTGTGAACGGCTTGGTTTCAGTTTCGCCGTAAACAACATCATCTCCACACTGATGCTCTCGTTTTCCGCAATATATTGAATGAACAATGTAGCAGCGCCGCATCTAGTGGGTTCAACTGGATAGGCTAACAGAAGCATTAAAATGCAATGACACTTACATTGTCGTCGCATTTTGTGCTCCACTGATAAGGCTGCCCGACGGCTGACGCAGACCTAAAATTTGAATGCAACGTTTTTGCATTCGAATGTGGATTTTTTTTTTTTTCGACGAATATTCAAAATTCGATTATTTTTTTTTTTTGACAGCCCTAATGGAAAGAAATGCTGATGCTTTTTTTCTGCATTTGGCCAATCATACAATATTATTGGCAAATGACGATAAACTTCAAATGGCCAAATATCAGGCCTTTAATCAGACAAGTACAATACTAAAGAGTCGGAGAAGATCGATATGTTTGAGAAAAGAAATGGAATTGAACTAATTTGTGGCATTTATTTTATGTTGTGGACATCGTTTTATTTTTGTGAAATGAAATTCAAATGCATGTAAACCAAACCCCTCATGTTAAGGAAATGTGTTGCTCTGGGACTAACAAAAAAACGTTAGAGCCAGATTTACATAGAGACATCCAGGAAACCAACCGGCTCCAAATCTATTGAACAGCTGAACATGAAAGCTGATGCTTCATGGTGCCAACAAAGCTCCCGATTGAAACAGTGAAATTTATTCACTGGGGTCTTGTGTGGCTTGTGTCGATTCGTTCTTTAACAGCAGGAAGTTGTTGTAGGCCCCAAGCGGTTTTTCACGCATAACAGTAACCTTTAAACTGTGACGTATTCTGTTTTACCGATCATAGTACACTTATTTGTTTGAAGACTGTTTCTTTCAGCATATGTGTCCAGATAACACAACACTGAGACCCATGTGCACAAGAGGTGATGTCATAACGACCAGCTGTTCCGCAGAGAACAACCGTTTTAATCACACTCTCTGTATATTCAGAGAGAGAGAGAGACAGACAGACAGACAGACAGACAGACTGAGTGTAATGGGGTTTAATGGACCTGGTGGTAAAGGAGTCCATGATTTAGTCTTTATTAGCACAGATCTCATGAGTATGTCTAGACAGATGCAAAGAAATTTAATAGCACTGTATTGGCAAGAAAAAAAAACCTTAGTTGATCTGTCTGGCATCACTTCCATAGACAAGGCTCCCCTGGATATGGAAACATAGACATCATATTTTAAATGTTAAAATGGCCATTTCCAGGTCTAGACAAGTCCATTTGGACTCACTGGATGATAAAATGGTTTGAAAAAACACAAATAATAATTAGTCCTAACTTTATGTACTACTACAAAAAAAGATGAGTGAGACTGATTCAGCTGATTCAAACTGATGAGTTTTGAATTTAAAGTGATAGGCCACACAAAAATGAACATTCTGTCATTATTTACTCACCATCATGTTGTTCCAAACCTGTATGAATTACTTTCTTTTGCTAAACACAAAAGAAGATATTTTAAAGAATGTGGGTAAGGATAACCAAACTGTTTCTGGTACCCATTGACTTCCATAGTGTTTTTTTAATAGTATGTATGTCATTGTCAATTTTTTTCCTAAATACATTTTTTTTTTTCTTTTTCAAAGTTTTCAACTTTGAAACATTCTTTTATGTTCAACAGAAGAAAAAAAAACTCCTACAGTTTTGGACTTGAGGGTGAGTAAATGATGGCAGAATTGTCTTTTTTGGGTGAATTATTCCTTTAAAATATTAGCAACATTTAATGAAAACATGTTTTTTCTCCTATAAAAACTATTAAAAAAGATTTTTCAAAGTTGTAAATAAACCAAAGATTGTTGGAGTTTGTTTTACCAGAAAATACTATTTCAGTCTTTCTTCAAAATTGCATTTTTCAGTGTAATACCACCTACCATTCTGGGCTGCATTTCTCAAAAGCATCATAAGCCTAAGTTGATCGTAGCTTCATTGATGACAATAGTTCTACGATCAACTTAGGCTTACGATGCTTTTGGGAAACAGCCCTGAGTAGCAGTAGCACATTGCAAATGCAAGGCCATTGGCTTTTCTTATTTTAGCTATTTCAGATATTTTGTAAAAGCTGTAGTTATTGACTCCCACAGCAGATACTGGTTTATTTTCTTTTCCCTAGTTTGCCTCTTAGTCAAATGAGAATGAATACAATACAAGTGTTCTTGTTTGAGGTTGCTGTCGGTTTCTGAGGTTAAGTGCGGCAGTCATATGGACAGCCTGAGATAAATTGGTCTGGTGTCCTGAGATGTCTGGTGTCTGACCCCAGCGTTGGCCATGACTCTCGACGTTCTGTTGCAGATCAGTATTTCCAGACCAGACGATTCATGCCCAACAGATCTCCAGTAATGAATCGCATTTACTGCATTATTAACTCCAGGAATTTCATATTAAATTTGTCTTTCTGGTTCTTTAACTCCACTTGATATTAACTGCAAGTGCCCCTGGAGTTTTACTGATGAGCGTGTTAGGACAACAGAGAGCGGAATGATTGGCTGCCTCTTCTCAACTTCCCCTTCACTGTGAAGGGGGGCTCTCCCAGGAAAAATCTGTCAGGGGGAGATATGCTCCAACCTGTAAAAGGAATTGAGAGCAAAAACCTACTGCCGTGTTTGATCGGCCAAATATGGCCATGTGGAGTGCTAGCCAGGGACGTGAAGTAGGAGGAATGTGTTTGTTCTGTCGCTGCTTCAAAGAGCTTTTGCTGAATGTTGAGGAAGCAGTGTCTTAAAGGGCTAGATCACTCAATAGTGAAAATTGTCATCTGTTGCGCAGCCTTATATCACTTCAAACCTGTATGATGTTCTTTCTTCTGTGGAACACAAAAGGGAAATTTTTCAGGAATGTCCTGGCCTTTGTTTTCCATACAATGGAAGTGAATAATGTTTGATGTTCAAATCAAAGTTGATCAGTACCACATCTAATGGTGCAAGATTGAATTTGATGTCAAATGTTAACTTGAAATGTAGTTAAAAAGTCAAATTGAGCTACTTTAATGATGCTTGTTTTGTCTGTTTTATTATGGAGTTTGACAGCACATTCACTTTCATTATATAAAAATACAGTAGTGATAGAAAGCTTGTGAGCCTTTAAAAGTATAGTTCACCTAAAATGTAACTTCGGACGTAATTTTCTCACCCTCATGTCGTTAAAAATTGGTATGACTTTTTTCTTCTGTGAAATATGAAGATATATGGAAGAACATGGATTCCAAACAATGCTGGAACCCCAGTGAGCTTCAATATATAGACATAAAACACTTTTTTAAAGATATGTTCCACAGAAGAAAGTAAATCATACAGGATCGGAATGACATGAAATGTAAGTAAATGATGGCAAAATTGTCCTTTTAAAGACGTTTGCATACATTTTTGCATAAATTTAACAAGCAGTTGAGATCTTAGTCCAAGTCATCATCTTCAACACAGAGAATCAAATTACATTGTGTATTTTACTTAAGCAAAATTACTCAAGAATGAATGTCTGGAAAAACCTAAACCAACCAAACGCTTATCTGTGGAAAAAGTGCTTGTGGGCTTTCTTGGATGAACTGCTCTCTTCAAGTCCTTCCCCAACGTTTCTGTTGGATTCAGATAAGGGCTTTTATTAGGCCTTTCCAAAACATGACATTCTTCTATTTTAACCACCTTCAAGACTTTCCCGTTATTTCCAACTAAATGCAGTGATTTGCTCCTTGCTTTCCTGCCATGGAATGCCAAACACTATTAGCCAATGCTGGAGAGGTCTATAGATTCTTAGATGTTACTGTGGAGTTCTTTGTGACCTTCCTGACTATTATACATCTTGCTCTTGGAGTGTTTTTGTTGGACGACCACTCCTAGATAGAGTAACAGTGGTGTTGAATGCTTTCCATTTGTAGACTATGGACCTCAAACCATAGGCGGAGAGTGAACCAACTCCAGGGTAAGGCTAAAAGCAGCCAAATGTATTAAACATCATAAACCCGTCTTTTTAGACAATAACAAGACATGGGTGTCATGTAGGCTTAAAAAATGTTTAATGGGACTGAATTTGTATTTAACGTAATTGCAATTTAATAAAAATGTTAGAAATTAAGTATATAACGTTTCCTTTCCACGGTTATTCAAACAGCGAATAAATTATATATAGAAAGTGACATTATCACTAACATTGATCTATCGCGAGTTTAAGCACTCTCCAAAAAAAAAAAAACCATCGTTATAATCACTGAAGCTGTATACACTGTGAAATGAATCTCTTACTTACATTGTACGTACATCTGCGCTTTGTTGTTTATTATGAGAGACTTCGCAAGAGTCCGGTATTCAGTCAGCGAACAACAAAACTGATGAGTTTGAACGATGACTCATCTGAAGTCCTCTGATTGGCCATTGCATTCCTAAGCTCAACAGAATTGTGTGTGATTGGTTAAAATGCGCAACACCGTAAAAACCGTCTAAAATGAAATACGGTGCAGCATGAGCAGATCTTAATTTAATGCCTTACACACGCTCCGCCTATGCCTCAAACTCTTTTCCTGCCTGGTAGAGCCTCATCAACAGTTTTCCGGAGGTCCTCAGAAGTGTCTTTTGACCAAGATATGGCAACTCTTGCTCTGTTTACACATGGTATTAAGATGCGTTTCCGTCAATCCAATCTCAAGTGAATAACGCTATAATACAGACATAAACGGAGTCTAAAACGTTTTGAGCTTGTCCACTGTTGACCACTTCGAAAATGGGACGTGTTGTGAGAAAGCACACAAAAACAAGTGATCCAAACTTTACTGTTATACCAAAACACACAGTTTATGGTTGAAATTAATTTGCACAATTTTCCTTCAAGGGATGAAAAAGCCACTTGGAATTGTGCTTGGGAGTGTTTTGCTTTGATGAGATTGTTTTTTTCACAGGGGAGAAAGGAAAAATGAACTGTTAAGGTGACTCTTGCATGATTCAGTGCTTCTTACAGAGACTCTAAAAGCTGTAGCCTACAGCACTTGAGCACAACAAGCTGAGACTTGAGAGATGAGACAGAGAAAAGTTACTGTAACTAGAGCAAAGCAAGTAAGCGCTTTAGCTTTGCTTCGCCACTGTCTTTGACAGGCATCACAGACTTTCCTTAAGCTTTGAATGACCAATTAAAGTCTTTAATCATGATTGAAATTGGTTTTGAATTTATTTGTTTTGGTCCTGACAAAAAAAAAAAAAGAGTCATGGTACTTTCTAAAAAAAAAAAAAACTTAAGACTTAAGATAACACATATTCACTATTAACTAAGAGTTTTCCCTGAATAAACTCTGAAAATGCTTCTTATTAATAGTTAATAAGGTAGTTGTTAAAGGGGTCATCGGATGCCAAATTCAATTTTACATGTTGTTTGAACATAAATGTGTGTTGGCAGGGTTTGTATATATCCACCCTATAATGATAAAAATCCACAATATTTTTTAATCCCTATAAATAATATCCCCTTTCTCAAATCAAGCCGTTCTCAGCTTCTTGGCTTTGTGACGTCTCACAGACCCAGGCCCCTCCCACAATTGTTGATTGACACTAGCGTTTTACCTTAGACCTGCCCTGAGTGAGCTGTCATCAGTCCGCCATTGTTTCACCGCCGGAGCAGATGTAAACAAGAATGGCTCCTAAGCGATTGAGGTGTTCTGTTGCTGGATGTAATAATGAACATAGCAGTCGTCATTTACTCCCGACATCTGAGCCGCTGAAGACAAAGTGGATTACTTTTGTTTTTGAAGGGAATGTGTCCCCGATCTACCTAAATGCATTTATGTTTGTGCGAATCATTCGTGATCCAGCCTCACCTACAGAATAATTGAGTATAAGGTTCTTTTATGAATCTTTGCAAATCGTCTAATCGTCTAAAATATCCCATAAATACAATCGGTTATGTCTTAAGAGAACGTAAAGAGCTGAGAAAGAAAACAAGGGTGTATTGGATCCGTGCATTGACAGCAACCGCTGCCGCCAGTAGGGTTGGGTATCGTTTGGGTTTTTTTCGATACCGGTGCCAAATCGATACTTTTAAAATGGTTCCGGTGCCTAAACGGTGCCTGAACCGATACTTATTAAAAAAAAAATAAATAAAAAATCCCCAAAAATGATGGATTGGCCATTAGAATAGAAATAGAATAGAGAGTGCAAATGTTAGAGGGTCAAGTTTTTTAATAAAAAAAAAACAAGCAGATAAAATTAGGAGCAGCATTAGAATAGAGAGTGCTAGAGTTAGAGGGTCAAATGAAGATGAAAGAGATGTGTTTTCAGCCGTTTCTTGAAAATATTAAGCTGCTTGGATTGAGCTGGGCAGGTCATTCCACCATGATGATGCTTCTTACGTCCGTTTCGGAGAACCAGAGGACAAATATTTCAATCGATCGCTCAGGCATGGCACCGAAATCTGTGTTCGGATTCGGTTCTAGTACATACCGGTTACATAGGTACCGGTGCCATATTGGTAGCTGGTTTCGGTACCCAACCCTAGCCTCCAGTCATTATAATGTTAATCAAAGAACAAAAGAAAAAAAAATCCCTCACGGATCTTGACTGAATCACTTTTGTAACCTCAGTTTATATTTTATTTGCCTGTTGTTTGGCGCTGACTACTGTAATGGCAACGTGCATCTGTGTGCGATTATTTTGGAGATGCATTCCAATATAATTTATCCTTATTTAGGGTATTGGCCTATTCTATTTTGATCTGCAGTTTAAATTTCAAACACAAATTTGATAAGAACAGAGTGGAAATTATTAGCAACACCAAAATAACAGCAAAGCTAATGTTTTCTGTTAGTTTAAGCCCAAACTAAGAAAAGTAAAACCAAACTTTGTGGCAATAATTAAGACCAAACTGAACATGGTGTGTTTATGGTGCATGTCGGCAATGTTGTCTCAGCGGGGGCGGGGCGTGGTGGAGGTGGGGCTTACGCAGACGATTTTATCGGATATCGCGATATTTTTAAAGGCGATTATTGCTAAGATATTTTTGACGTATCGCTCAGCCCTACTGTGACGTATATCCGAGTGAAACTGCATCTGAAATGAGAGGGCGGAACTTGATTTCGTCTTTCGGGAATTGATTGGATCGTTGGAAGTTGGGGCTAGGGCTGTCGCGGTGAGGGAATTTCCCTTGCGGTAATTTTGAGTGGCTCAATAGCACGGTATGCGGTATTATCGCCATACATATATATATATATATATATATATATATATATATATATATAATCTGTG
>NW_015557235.1:197969-199562 GCF_001515605.1 Sinocyclocheilus anshuiensis | reverse complement strand
TTATATGTTTTATTTATTAAGGATGACGACGACGATCAACGGCACAAAACATGCCTAAACAGCGCGGAGAGAGAGAGAGAGACTGCCTGAATGATTGAGCGCATCCTCCATCAGGTTAAGTCATATTCATGAAAAAAATTAGTTTGCGATGTCCTACGAGTAATGTTGTCGTAATATCCTAATATCTTTTCAGTGTTTAGGGGTAACGTACTCCCTCATGACTGGTGTCAGTGCTATAAAGTGAAGCATCAGTTTCAGCTTTTCCCCCTGTCGTTTATCCCAGACGTCACTGATGTCACTGCAGCTTTTGGCAGTTCCAGATAGCTCCGCCCTTGCGCCATAGCTTGTGACCGGAAGAGTAGAGGATTCGTTTTGAGGGGGAGGGGAGGTTAATGTTTTTGTTTAAAGATTACGAGGGCACATGAATTTAAAAAAAATAATGAAGTGCACGGATAAATATTATATTAATAATAAACACTACAGTTGAGTAGAGACAACTAAAGTTTCAATTTTGATTTCATGGTGACTTTAAAATAAAGTGTTATCCTTATTCCTAATGTCAAAAACTTCCATGTTACTACCATGTTTTTTTTTTCTTTTCTTTTTTTAAACCATAGTAATACTATGCTCATTTGGATGTCTACCATGCAATTATGGAACTATCTTGTAAATACCATGGCTCTCATATGAGAATCATTCTGTGCCATTGTAGTTTAGTTGTCTTGCTCAACAGTGATATTTTTTCCAGTACTGGGCTTGAACCATTGACCTTTGTATTTTCCAGCCTTAAAGCACTAAGCCACCTCACACACGTCCTCTTCATGAGAACGAAGGAGTGATTAAGAAAAGTTTTATTTTGCGGCTGCATAATGCTGCTCAGTCTTTTAGTTAATATGGAAATGTGGTTAATGGAAAACATAGTGGTTGTAATGTTACACTGTAAATGTTGGACATCTGTGTGCCATAGAAGTATAGCAAAGTTACAGATTCTCTCGAAATAAAATTGACCAGTAGAGAGGTAAATAAAATATTTGGATTAAAAAAAAACAAGGAATTTTGGCATTCTGGTTGGTGAATATGTGGTGTGTAAGATTTGTTTTTATGTAATTTCCAGTAGCCTGTCATTTCAACATTATAGCTTCTCAGAACACATTAGAAATCACTTACATGAGTGGAAAAGCAGATCTAGAATTTCACCCATTTTTTTCTCCAGTTCTAATTATAAATGACCACAAGTATCCAAAATGTTGTGTACTTGGAAAGGACAGCAGTGATGGGTCATGAAAACACATTATTTTTTTACATTGAACTTCAAAATATTTCACACCAATCAAAATTTAGTTTCGATTTAATTTGTCCTCTACATCCTTGAGTACTTGGCTGAAATGTATTTATGATATATTTAGCTTTATTTGTGAATAAAATTAACCAGCATTGTTAATCTTGAATGATTTTAAAATTCTCATCAGTTTCTCTGAAGACTTTGGCAGTAGGTCATTTTTACACCACCTCTTATAAATCACATATAACCAAAAGCTAAAACAGTTTTAATTCAATTCAATTCAAGTTTATTTGTATAGCGCTTTTCACGAT
>NW_015557235.1:196046-197884 GCF_001515605.1 Sinocyclocheilus anshuiensis | reverse complement strand
TGTTACTAGCATTTTATTCAGACTAAATCCCCTTTAAATCGGGTGAGAAAGCGGGGGTTTTTTTTGAGTAACTTTTGCACATCCTGTCATGGCGGGCTGCATAGACGCATTTTGCAGCATTAAGGTTATCGATTAATTGATCGTTAATTTAAACGATGATCGATCATGTCCCAGATTTGTGTATTCGCAGTGGTGTTCATCACAGCACCAAATAGGCTACTTAAATATTTAGACTAAATAGGCTATTTATTTTAAAACTTTTTTACATTTTAATCTGGACTACAAAACTCCCTAGATATTGTTTGAAAGTGTTTTGATTCTTTATTGTTCGGTCACACTTTACATTAGGGCTTCATTAGGTAACATTATTTAATTAATTGGTTAGCAAACTGCCAATTAAAAATTCTTCTGAACATTCATTAATCTGAGGTATTCCAATATTTAATAACACGTTGTTAAAATCGAAAGTTGCCTCTGTGTGTATGTGCTGTACATGTGGAAGAATTGACAATAAAGCAGACTTGAACTTGAACTTGAACTTGAACTTAATAGGTAGCCAGTGCAGAGACTGCATATTACCCCATAAAATTGGGGTAATATGATCATATTTTCTTGACCTGGTAATATGTCATGATCTATAGTGTCGAACGCAGCACTAAGATCAAGTAAAACTAGCGATGAGATGCAGCCTTGGTCTGACGCAAGAAGCAAGTCATTTGTAATTTTAACAAGTGCAGTTTCTGTGCTATGGTGGGGTCTGAAACCTGACTGAAATTCTTCATAGAGATAATTTTTTTGCAGGAAGGAGCACAATTGCGCAGACTTTTTCTACAAATTTTAGACATAAAAGGAAGATTTGAAATGTGTCTGTAATTTGCCAGTTCACAGTTTTAGCCCAGCTGTTAATTCTATTTATACCATTCAATAATTGCTTAACCAGAGGACCTGTTGAGTGTGAGCATTTATTGAAATTTACTTAAAACCCA
This sequence comes from Sinocyclocheilus anshuiensis, assembly GCF_001515605.1. Taxonomy (NCBI): domain Eukaryota; kingdom Metazoa; phylum Chordata; class Actinopteri; order Cypriniformes; family Cyprinidae; genus Sinocyclocheilus; species Sinocyclocheilus anshuiensis. The sequence continues at coordinate 196,898 of NW_015557235.1, read as the reverse complement.
TACAGAGTTAAAACTGTGTAAGCAAGACTTGACAGCTGATCTAAACCGCTATAAAGCATGACACATTCTGCTGAGAGAAAGACCCTTCAAGTCCCATGAGTTCACATTCTTTTCTTCTTTTGTCCAAACACTCATCTGCCAGTCTGCGTATCTTATCCTTAGTGAGTCACTTTAATTACACTGTGACCATTCAGCCCTTAACTTCCCCCTTTGAGGCATTGTTGAGCTGGAGAACCAGGTGAACAGAGGGGAACAGAACATATTTGAGACGTTAAAGGAGAGATGAAGGAGAGAGCGAGAGTTTCAGACAGATTAGTGGGCTTGACTCTACTTGTTAGTGTTCAAGGGTAGCTGTCAGCACAGCCTTATACAGACATTTCTTCAGCCATGCTCCGCAGTTTCCTGTTAACTCCTTCATTCCTAGGAAACTGGCAATTTGAGGTTCTATATTAGAGTGTCATATATATTTAAAGTAGAGACAGTCTGTTATGTTGTTTAAATTGCAGATAATTTCTAGAGAGCTGCGTACTTAAACTTTGCACAAAGTGGGTTACTGAAAGCACAACTAAAACTTACATACTGATATTGATATACTGATTTGTCACTACTTTGAGTGTATATAGAGCGTATGTTTGCCATAGGACTTTTTCCAAGACAAAGTCCAGCTTGTTTTTAAGTTATTTAACCAATAAAAACTCAGGATAAACAATAAATTGTCACCATAAAGGAGTGGCAAAATTGCCCATTAAAACCAACAGAAACAATTAAACATCCAATATTGGTTGAACAAATTTTATTTTATTTTATTTTATTTTATTTTATTTTATTTTATTTTATTTTATTTTATTTTAT
>NW_015557235.1:183437-192106 GCF_001515605.1 Sinocyclocheilus anshuiensis | reverse complement strand
ATTTTATTTTATTTTATTTTATTTTATTTTATTTTATTTTATTTTATTTTATTTTATTTTATTTTATTTTATTTTATTTTATTTTATTTTATTTTATTTTATTTTATTTTATTTTATTTTATTTTATTTTATTTTATTTTATTTTATTTTATTTTATTTTATTTTATTTTATTTTATTTTATTTTATTTTATTTTATTTTATTTTATTTTATTTTATTTTATTTTATTTTATTTTATTTTATTTTATTTTATTTTATTTTATTTTATTTTATTTTATTTTATTTTATTTATTTTATTTATTTTATTTTTTATTTATTTTTTATCTCCCAGAATTGAATGTTTAATTATTTCTGCGTATTATAAGATTTTAATTGACATGATTTGTAATGGATTTAAATATATAATCAATTCAAACTTATAAAATAAAAATATAACTAAATGTCTTTGTGAGAATTTATGCAAAATAAATGTATTAAAAAAAATTAATATATTTTATATAAATGTAAAAAATGTACAACAAATATTTATAAAAGCCCTCCTAGGGACAAGTGTTGCAAATTAGCTTCAGCTACAAGCACTGTGATTCATGCATGGGATGACTGATATTCCAGATTCATCTATATGTTTATTGTATCTGTCCCTACCAAAAAAATGCTAATTATTGTGTGAAGGATACAATGTAAAACGTACATTTTCTGTATGCCTATTTTTGCATTGGGTCAGAGGGAATAATGCTGTTCATGTTGTGAATATATTAGATCTGTTTTATATGTATGGATTTAGTTACTGTCATGACTGCTTCATACAGTGTGCATTTGCTTGTTATCTGTCCATGAAGGCAATTGTTTATGTACAGTATGCGTGCCCTGTGCGTGCCTTTCTCTTCATTAATAATTCACTGCACACACTCGGTTTCATCCCTAGTTCCAGCTCGGCCTTCCCATATTAAAAATGTATTTATTTCTCATAACTGTATGGCTGAGTCTAAGCCAAGCTCATCCTGATCTCCCTCCTCCTTCACTTATCCTCTGTTCTTTCTGTGATTGCTGTTATCCCGACTTATCTTCCATCTGGTTAACCTAAGCTCCCTGTGTGTGAAAAAAAAAAAAACACTCGGCAGACCATAGAGTCAGTCCTTATTCGGAATTTCTTGGAGCAGGAAGTGGGCTGTTGCCTCTGATTGTGATGTCACAAGAAGAGGAGATTGTATCTCAGTTTGCAAAACAAGAGGGAGAAAAAATTAGGAAAACTTTTAAATATAAGTGACTTTGGTCACTTATGTCACAGGCCTTTTTATTTCATTTTTATATTTATAATACTGTTTATTTTATACATGTATTTTTATTTTTTGCTTTTCAGTGCCTTTTATGAATGCCTTTTATGATTTGAAAGTCCATTTTACATATATTTAGTCATTTAAAATGTATGAAAATATAAATAAATATTTTTCATATTTGAAGCATTTCTTTTTTTATATATATATTTTTTATTAATAACTGTCCCTCTGTTGTGGTGTCATTTCCCTCTCGACAAACAGTTTTGCCCCTGATAAGCTTTTAGCAAATGTTAGTGTAGTTGGCTACCATTTCAACACAACTGTCAGTGAAGAAACACAAGAAAACGTGCAAACAGAATAATTTTATTGTGTCATTTCCATCTGAGCTGTATGTATTTTTGTCAAATTATGCAGTGAAACTAACAGAAAAAAATCTTAATGTAATTTCCACCACAAAATGCTATTAAACACAACACATAATATGAGATGATGAAAATAAAATTGTAGTAGGAGCAAAAAAATATTACAATAACAAATTTCTGTTGTGATGTGTTACTGTATGTCCGCTGTTGTTAGAAGACAAATTAAATAAGCTAATGAGAGCTTGAAAAGTGTATTAGGTTTATTCTCTGCTTACAGGACCAAAAGTGTCTGTAGTTTATGGAACCGCTATAAATGTCTATTCATTGTCGTCTTTCTCTATACAGAAGACTCCAGAATTCTGCCTTTAGTTGAGTAATTGTGAGTGTAGGTCAAAGGATTTAATTGAATAAACATGGAAGAATGTGAACAAGGAGCCAGCGCAGCAGCAGCATTTGAGTTTGAAGATGATTTGTTTTTGTGTCTGATCTATTTCTTAGAGACATTATAAACAGTCCAGGCACAAATGCGCCGCCACATGCAAGATGATGTCAGTATGACATCACAGCCCTTGCTCGATGATATCCTTGTCCTTGTTTGTATATGTTTGTGACAGACAAATCCAGCTGTGTTTTTTTTCCATTCACTATCAGTGGATTTCTGATTCGTTCAGCCAAAAATTAAAACTGTAATTTTTTTTTTCGCTCACCGGACAGATATATTGCCACGGTCGTTATTTAGCATTTTCAGCCAATAAGCTTTTCTGTTTGGCTGGTTTGAATCGAGACTTTTTGTGTTTATTTTTATTTGTATATATTAACATTTAATTTCAGAAATTGTTATACATGTTTTATTTACTATGTTTGTCTCTCTAGTACTGCTTGTGTGGTGGTCAAGAATGACCTTTTTATCTGGTAAAATTAATATGCTAGGCTATATTTTAGTTTAATAATGTTTTTTTGTATTATATTTTGTATTTTTAGATGATTTGTATGATACAAAATTATATTTATGGAATATTTATGATCCATTTATTACCCGTTAACCACTTTTTGAGCATAGACCTGAAAACGAAATGTTCAACTTAAAGGGGACATTGGATGCCCATTTTTCCACAAGTTGGTATGATTCTTTAGGGTCTTCATGAAATGTCTGTAACATACTTTAGTTAAAATTCCCCAATGGTCTTGTAAAACAACACCCTTTTTACCTATTAAAAACAACTCCGTTCACAGCGACCCGTTTTGGTGCATGTCTATTTAAATGATAATGAGCTACTGCTCACCCCACCCCTCTCTTCCGTAAAGACACACTACACACTAGAAACCTAACCAAATGTAAAAAAAAAAAAAAAGCTAAAAAAAGTGAATATTTAATTTGATGTCCCCTTTGAACTGTGAAAATCAAAGCCTTAGGTCAAAACATGTTATATTTCAAATTTGAGGTTGATAAATAAAACATTTCAGTAAGAGCTTTCAGAAAGATTTTGGGCGCAGTACCAAATGTTTCCACTAAATGAAATTTGCTTCCCATTCATTTTTGACCACAAATACTACTAATGTGACTAATTTTTTTTAGGACCATTTAACCTATTTGAATTCAAAATTCTAAACAATTCTAAAAAAAACTGAGATGCTGCATTTTTCAGTAAATTAAATAGTGTGATATCATATAGGCCTGTACTGGCTTTATATATAAGTCATCGGCCATCTTGCTCATTAAAATATATCTTATCAGCCATCAATCCAAATTGGCCAACCTCTACTCACCTTCATGTTGTCTGAAATCGTTATTCTGAAAGCGCCACACATATACATCAAAACATGTAAATAACAGAATTTCCATTCAAACAGTTCCTTTAAGAAGTGGCTCTGTTTTACATTTATGTGTGGTAATGTGATACATGGCCAATATGTTTCTAGAACCTGCTTTCTCTCCTGAGCAGCAGAATGTTGAGCACTTCCTGTCTTTGTCTGCCCCCATTGTTGGTACTTGCTGGGCTTGTTTTGATCAGACAGTCTTCTCCTCCTACCTCACACATTTCTAACCACACTTGTCTCTTTGTTCATTATATCTCAGTCTCTCTTCCCCCTCTGTTTGTCATCCTTTTCCCAGTATCCAATGCCTGTTTCTCTTTCTCTTTTTTCTCCTATCTTGCAGTTTTAAAAAGCAGGTTTATTTATACAATGTAAATGTATTTAATGTCATCTCTCTCTTTCTTTCTTATGCACAGTGAGTCAAGTATCTGTCAGGCACGGGCCACTGTGATGATCTACAATGATGCTGATAAAAAGTGGGTCCCGGCAGGCACGGGTGCCCAAGCTTTCAGCAGGGTTCAAATCTACCACAACCCCAGCAATAACGCCTTCAGAGTGGTGGGACGAAAGATGCAGACCGACCAGCAGGTAAACAAACTACAGTCAGCCAGATGTAGCATGGGGTTGCAGACAAACAAACCATTTTACTTTGAAGGTAACACTGCAGAGGGCTGACACATTCAGGGTAACTGTAAAAAAGGTCTTTCCAAACGTTGCCTCAAGCATACACTTTAAAATAGTGTTTCATAATGTATTTTTTCACTTGCTAAAGACCAGCAGCACATACTAAAGTCTAATACTGTGTTTATCTTAAAGGGGTCATATGATGCTTTTTTAAAGATCATTATTTTGTGTCTCTCTCTCTCTCGCGCTCTCGCTCTCTCTCTCTCGCGCTCTCGCACTCTCTCTCTCGCGCTCTCGCACTCTCTCTCTCGCACTCTCTCTCTCGCGCTCTCTCTCTCTCGCGCTCTCTCTCGCGCTCTCTCACGTGCTCTCTCTCGTGCTCTCTCTCTCTCTCGCTCGCTTGCGCGCACACACACACGATGCGCAAAACTCCGCATTTGAACAGTCAATAGCAAATACTTAAACTAATAACAAAACAGTAGCTGATTCAGAAGTGCCAGATTGTCATAGCAAAGTCAGAATTACCTCCTCTCCTAGGTTCACGAAACGGTAGTCCATAAAATGCATTGCTGTTCTGTTGTAAGTGATCTTAAAGATTCCTAAATGCATCTACTTTCGGAAGGCCAAATAAAGTGCTTTTGCTTTCGCCTAGAAACACACAGTGTCTCCCTGACATGGCTGCTTCAACACTAACTGCGGTTACTGAAACCACGCCTTCTTTCTTTGCGTGCACATTTGGGCAGCATTATGCAAATATTTCCACATAGTGAGGTAGATATGTGGGGGCGTGTTAGAACGAGCCGTTTTAGGGGGGTGTGGCAGAGTCTTAACTTTGATAAAGTATATCTCTTTGGTTTTGAGACTTTAGTCTTTGCAACTTCAGGGATCTTATCTATGCACAATCAGCTTGTAACACTCCAAAGAGAAAGGAAAACTTGAAATTGCATCATATGACCCCTTTAATAATGGCAAAGGGATAGTTCACCCAAAAATTTAAATAATTCATTTACTGACCCTCGTGTCATTCCAGACCCACATTATTGTTTTCCCTCAAGATTACAAAAAGAGAAATTTAGCAGAACGGCTACACCGCTTTTCCCATATTACAAAAGTGAGTGCATACTGGGATGTCAGGCATCAAAGACGAAAAAAAAAAGATAAATGTACAAACAAAGGTGGTCCATAACAGAATTGATATGCATATACAAGTGACCCCATCAAAACCCTTGAACTGATATAATTCCACCAGAAGTGCATTTAATTAATTACAACTCCCATCCATGATTTTCTGTTTTTGTTTACCTGTCATTCGAGTCACTGAGCAGAAATTAAAAAAGTAATACATTTTTTTAGAAATAAGAAAGTAGTGATTATGCCATTAAAAGGCAATAAAGTAAATTTTTTCGAAATAAATTAATACTTTTATTCAGCAAGGATACATTAATTTGATAAAAAGTGTTATTGTAATGTTACAAAAGATTTTTATTTCAAATATAAATAAAAACGTTTCATGAAAAAAGCAGCACAAGTGTTTTCAACATTTATAATAATTTATTTTATATTTATGGTAAGAAGAAATTCTTATGTAACATTTATAATGCAGACATGTTCACAAGTCCCTAAGGTCCAAGTCAAGTCTTAAGTCTCTTTGTATCTATTTTTAGCAATAGCCAAACAATTAGAATATAACAATAATAATTCTAATTTTTATTAAAGGTGGGGTAAGCGATTTTTTAAAAACGTTTTAGAAAACTGATTTGGGCCGAATAGCAAAACAAACTTGTAGCCAATCAGCAGTAAGGGGCGTGTCTACTCATGATGTGGAGGAGAGAGAGTTCAGTGCACATGACGGACATTAGCCGAGCCGAGCGACAGAAAGATAGAGATGGCGGATAAAAAACAAAAGAGGAAAACGTCTGCGGAACAAAAGAAGGCTTAAGGCAAGAAGTAGGACCCATGTAAATATCGGATCAGCTTTCCAGCGCTGGAGAGAACTCAAGGAGCGGAAGGCCTGCGATCGGACGCCGAGGTTGCTTTGTTTCTTCTCGATAGGTGAGTAACCGTGTCTGCGCCGCAACAGCTAAAGTCTGTCTAGTACACTGGATGCGACAAAGCGACCGTTGAAAATCATTTGAAATTTGTGTCAATACGTCATTAATAGAATGCAGCAGCAGTTTTCTGCCGGGGATTTGTCGTGCCGCGCCACATCCAGTGTAGACCATAGATATGTATATATATTTATTGTGAAGACAGCATCACTGATTATAATGAGTTCCATAGTATTTTGTCACTCCGCACCACTCGCGTCCGGTGTAGACACGGTGTAACATTGGTTTTGCTTTGTTTCACAGAACATACGAACGTGGGTTGCGTACGTATGTGTGGGCTGGAGCTATCAAAATAGGGGCGAGACCCTTTTGGGGTAGGGGCGTGTTTGTTTTGGTGATTTCAAATGTCAACATTGGCTACCAGAAATCACTTACCCCACCTGTAATATTAGTAGTGGTTGCAGTAATATATTACTACTGTAATACAGCTGCACTGTAAAATGAATGTAAATGAATATTTTACAATGCGTATATTATTCAATTTTACAATAGCAAAATTAAATGGCTCTAACTGCCAGAATATAATTTCTGTTTCTGAGTTTACAGTCCATCCATCACCTGCATCCCTCTATCTTGAGTTCTCTCTTCCCCTCCCAACACTGTCGCCCTCTATACCCACAGACACGAATGCTCCCCAGAGATGACTACTGAAGTAGATGTTGTTTCCTGTAAGATAGCCAAACCATTTCCTGTGCCAGTTAGGCCCTCCTCCCCCATTCCCATGACTCTACCTCTCCACACTCCATCTGTCTGACCCACAAACTCATTTCTCTTTGTCTGAATGACTGACTCAGTGACTTTTGTCTCTTTCTGTACAGCTCTTTCTGTGTAGTGTCTGCTATTCTGTTCTGTATTTTTGATGGCAGTGCTTCTTTGTTGCTGGCGTGTTGAACTTTTTTGGACATTTTCTTCTTCTCTCTCTTCCTTTTCTCTCCTCCGCTCTACTTTGTGGAATTGTAATACAAACAGAGAAACGAGGTGTCAGCACATTCACTAAAGGCGAACGCTCACACACACTCGATCTCTCACACACTCACTCATGCGTTCTGCAGAGGTGGAGCCACCTCCTGGACAATCTGTTAAACAAACTTTTATTTCGGTTGCAGTATGCAAAAAGTTTACAAATCTGTTTGAGCTTTGGGGTTGAAGTTTTAGGGCGGGTAGGAGAAAGTCTTTTGGCACATTCAAATATATGTTAATCTAAGTGTGTGTCATGTTCTTAGGTGAGTTGTTCTAGGATTGATTAAAAAAAATGTAAATAACTGTAAATAATCACACATTTGCTTAGAAAAGCACCATTAAGTATATCATTTAATACATTATTTATAATGGCAGAGCAAATTCTTTAATAGAAAAGTGAATTTAAAGATGAATATTGTTTATGTATTTCATATGGCTGAACATGTTTGTCACTGGCTTTAAGGTCTATTCACACTTGCATTACATCTTCAAGCTTTTTTTTTAATGAACCTTGAGAACCCCGCATTTTGATTTCTTTCAGTTGCTCTTTTAAACACAAGAATGCATCTTGAATTTTAAGAAACATTTTTAAAATCTTGTATACTTAAAATATAATTACTTCTTTGTAAGTAAATAAATAAATCCCAACAGCTAATTATATTATTGCCATAAAAAGCCCCACAAAAGTTAAAGTAAATAAATCCATGAACTAAAAAATATATTAATTTTAAGAGGTGTATTAAAGTATAGTGGGGAAACTATTTATTTGATCCCCTGCTGATTTTGTAAGTTTGCCCACTTACAAAGAAATGAAGGGTCTGTCATTTTTATATTAGGATTATTTTAATGTATAGAGACAGAATATCAACCAAAAAAAAACAGAAAAAACACATTATAAAAAGGTTAGAAATTGATTTGCATTTCAGTGAGTGAAATAAGTATTTGATCCCCAAGCAAAACATGAACAGCACTTTCTCCCAAGCCTTCTCTGAATCATTTAGATGTTCTTTGGCAAACTTTAAACGGGCCTGTACATGTGCCTTCTTGAGCAGGGGGACCTTGCGGGCATTGCAGGATTTCAGTCCATTGCGGCGTAGTGTGTTACCAATGTTTTGCTTGGTGACTGTGGTCCCAACTGCCTTAAGATCATTAACAAGCTCCGCCCGTGTAGTTCGGGGCTGATCCCTCACCTTTCTCATGATCATCCTTATCCCATGAGGCAAGATCATGCACGGAGCTCCAGACCGAGGCCGATTGATGGTTTTGTATTTCTTCCAATTCTGAATAATTGCACCAACAGTTGTCTCCTTCTCACCAAGCTTCTTGCTGATGGTCTTGTAGCCCATTCAAGCTTTGTGCAGATCTACAATCTTGTCTCTGACATCCTTTGACAGATCTTTGGTCTTGCCCATGGTGGTGGGAAAGGTTGGAATGGAGGATACAGATTGTGTGGACAGGTGTCTTATACACCTAACGAGCTGACATTAGGAGTAACTTCTTAAAGTGGCAGGACTAATCTGTGTT
>NW_015557235.1:182225-182990 GCF_001515605.1 Sinocyclocheilus anshuiensis | reverse complement strand
AAAGCATAATGTTTCCACCTCCGTGCTTGACTGTAGGGATGGTGTTCTTGGGGTCATAGTCAGCATTTCTCTCCCTCCAAACACGGCGAGTCGAGTTAATGCCAAAGAGCTCAATTTTGGTCTCATCTGACCACAGCACTTTCTCCCAAGCCTTCTCTGAATCATTTAGATGTTCTTTGGCAAACTTTAAACGGGCCTGTACATGTGCCTTCTTGAGCAGGGGGACCTTGCGGGCGCTGCAGGATTTCAGTCCATTGCGGCGTAGTGTGTTACCAATGTTTTGCTTAGTGACTGTGGTCCCAACTGCCTTAAGATCATTAACAAGCTCCTCCCGTGTAGTTCGGGGCTGATCCCTCACCTTTCTCATGATCATCCTTATCCCATGAGGCAAGATCATGCACGGAGCTCCAGACCGAGGCCGATTGATGGTTTTGTATTTCTTCCAATTCTGAATAATTGCACCAACAGTTGTCTCCTTCTCACCAAGCTTCTTGCTGATGGTCTTGTAGCCCATTCAAGCTTTGTGCAGATCTACAATCTTGTCTCTGACATCCTTTGACTACTCTTTGGTCTTGCCCATGGTGGTGGGAGAGGTTGGAATGAAGATACAGATTGTGTGGACAGGTGTCTTATATAACTAACGAGCTGACATTAGGAGTAACTTCTTAAAGGAACACTCCACTATTTTTAAAAATAGTCTCATTTTCCAACTCCCCTAAAGTTAAACAGTTGAGTTTTACCGTTTTTGAATCCATTCAGCCGATC
>NW_015557235.1:171618-182170 GCF_001515605.1 Sinocyclocheilus anshuiensis | reverse complement strand
TAAAAATAGGCTCATTTTCCAACTCCCCTAAAGTTAAACAGTTGAGTTTTACCGTTTTTGAATCCATTCAGCCGATCTCAGGGTCTGGCAGTAGCACTTTTAGCTGTAGCTTAGCATAGATCATTGAATCTGATTAGACCGTTAGCATCTCGCTCAAAAATGACCAAAGAGTTTCTATATGATATTACGCAGCGCCTGAAAACAGTCCCCAGCTAGGTAACTTCCAATAAGCCTATTTTCAGGCGCTGCGTAATATCATTCCGCCTGCTGCACCCATGGTACGGCAGCAAAGTTCCTTGATTATTACGCCGGAATGAGAGTATAGTTCCTAGCCATATCGGCCTAGAAAATCACAACTTTTCATTTTACGTCGCTCTTAGTACACAATGTAACTACAGAAGAGTCAAGTTTTAAATAGGAAAAGTATCGAAACTCTTTGGTCATTTTTGAGCGAGATGCTAATCAGATTCAATGATCTATGTTAAGCTACAGCTAAAAGTGCTACTGCCAGATCCGGAGATCGGCTGAATGGATTCGAAAACGGTCAAACTCAACTGTTTAACTCTAGGGGAGTTGGAAATTTAGCCTATTTTTAAAAATAGTGGAGTGTTCCTTTAAAGTGGCAGGACTAATCTGTGTTCCACATGGGCACATAATAAGAGGAGTGGACCAAAATCCCTCCTGAGATGTGTGCAAACCTGGTGAACAACTACAAAAAACGTCTCACCTCTGCTTGCCAACAAGGGTTTCTGCACCAAGTACTAAGTCATGTTTTGTTTGGGGATCAATTACTTATTTCACTCACTGAAATGCAAATCAATTTCTAACCTTTATATAATGTGTTTTTTTCTGGATTTTTTTGGCTGATATTCTGTCTCTATCCATTAAAATAAACCTACCATAAAAATTACAGACATTTCATTTCTTTGTAAGTGGGCAAACTTACAAAATCAGCAGGGGATCAAATAAATATTTTCCCCACTGTATTAGTCTCTATGTATTGCATTTTTAAGAATAAATAAATAATATTAATACATCTGGACACAAAGAATAATGAACTTCTCGTATTAACTACAGCATAAAAGAGAAACTGCATTTGTGTACTTGTGTGTTGTATGACTTAATTTACATTTGGACTTTTGTGTCTTCTCCTGTACAGGTTGTGATAAACTGTCCAATTGTAAAAGGATTAAAATATAATCAGGCAACGCCAAACTTCCACCAGTGGCGGGACACTCGGCAGGTGTGGGGACTAAATTTTGGTACCAAGGAAGATGCAGTGCTGTTCGCCAATTGCATGATGCATGCGATCGACGTCCTCAACTCCTTGCCTGATGGAGGTAATGCACATGCACATTTTCACACCATTGTGACAATTCTGTCATTAATTACTCACCCTCATGTCGTTACAAACCCGTAAGACATTCATTCATCTTCGGAACACAAATAAAGATATTTTGGATGAAATCCGAGAACTTTCAGACCCTGCATAGACAGCAACGCAACTGAGACATTCATGTGACATCAGTGGTTCAACCGTAATTTTATGGCGCTATGAGAACACTTTTTTTTTGCGCAAAGAAAACAAAAATAAAGACTCGTAGCTTCATAAAATTAAGGTTGAAACACAGATGTTTCTAACGATGTCCTTACTACCTTTCTGGGCCTTGAACGTAAGTTGTGTTGCTGTCTATGCAGGATCAGAAAGCTCTTGGAATTCATCAAAAAATACCTTTATTTGTGTTCCGAAATGAACAAAGGTCTTATGGGTTTGGAACGACATGAGGGTGTATAATTTTCATTTTTGGGTGAACTATCCCTTTAATGTATAATTTAGGTTACCCCACACGACCCGTGTCCAATGGACCATCCCCAGAAGAGCTGGAACAACAGAAAAGGTACAAACCAGGGATTATTTGTAGTGGTGTACGGAACAAAATATTTTTTTTATGTGAAGTGAAGTTTTTGTTCACTTCCTGTGGCATCGTGTGAATTGCCTGAAGTCATGGTTTCCCTGGTCAGTCTTTGACCTCATTTACAGTGGTACACACACATACCCATAAGCACACACTCCCTAGGGATTACTGGTATTAACGCTCAAGTATTTAGCTTTCCGTTAGCCCCTGAAGTGATGGGGCAGAAGTCTGGGTCAGGCCTTCTGACACTTAAATCCTCTTCTTCCCTGCCTCATTCTCCTCTTCTTTCAGCCTGCAAGACTGCAGACCGAAAAAATTAAACACTGGTGTCTTTTCAAACTTAAAATCTTATTTTTTTATTGTATTTTTTTGGCTGCTTAATAATAAAGAAGATACAAAATAAATGGGCATATTTAAATAATTGCATTGCTCACACAGCTCAACCATAGTCTGTTAATCACTATGCCACAGCTCTGATTTAAATCAGACTTAATTTAAGTTGTTTATGGACATACTTTTATAACTTCAGCTGTGGTAGGTTACTATATTTTTATTTGATTGGTTAAAAGAGTTCTTCTGGCAAAAGTTTGCTGACTAAAAGTAAGTTCACATTTACTGGTAACTTTTCTTTTTTTTTTTTGGAAGTGAAATCCAGTCATTTAAATAGGAGTCACGTAATCTTAAACTACGCATAAGGGTGAAGGATTTCCCCATAGAGATCGTAACCAGTTCAAGTTGGTCACATGAATTTGCCACATTGACCAACAGAAAACTGATTGGTTTGAAAGCAACTTCTGTGTGAGCTTTCCTACATACATCACATCATTATGGCACTTTTGATAATAAACAATGGACTTTTTGGCAATTGAATTTTGGCAAAAATGGGCAAATGTGACCATACCTTAACTATTGGGTTAAAACAAGCTACAAAAGTTACGGCACTGCCGAATATTAGTGTGCCACTAATAGCATAAAAATGCCCTTGCAAAATTATTAATGCAGTTTCAGGATTCTGTACATGAATGCATTCAGTACGAGTAGGAACATAATGAACTTAATTTACCATCTGTTTATTAGCATTAATAATAATGATTATAGATGAAAAAAAAAAATGTTTTCTTCTATAAGAAAATATCCCTGGCAGCAGTGGAAAACTGAAATTATTTTCCAAATCTCTGGAATGAGACTGTAGTTCCAGAACATGCTGCACTCGTCTCTCTCTTTCTCTCTCTCTCCCTCTCTTTGCATGTCTAGTTGTTTTGGTTACCTTGATAAAGACTTTACATGGAGCTAGTTGACTCATGTCTTGACTTGACTGAAATGTTTTGAATGGCTCTCAGAGAGGCTTGACTTGACATGAAACTTGACATTGCAGTCTTGTAAGTGTTGCTACAGAGAGTATTCATTATATGTTTTTCTATGTTTGCATGCATGTTTCAAGTTTGAAGTCATGTTTCATGTATACTGGTTCATTTGAGGCATCTCAGACTGATTAAAAATATGTAAACCCACCAAATAATTGCCATCTCATCCCACATCTACTGTAAACTCAAGTTAAGTGACAAAGACTATAGGTCACTCCTATTGAATTTACTGATTTGGACTTCAACTCAAGAGTCAACTCAAAAATCAAGAAGCCTGTGTGAACTTGTTATATATATGACAACAATGAATTACTTAGCATGAAATGCACGTCATAGATTTGAATGTCCACGTATACATCTAATTTATTTAACTTTTTTTTTGACCTTGTAATTTTTAATCAGAATGTCATAAATGGACCAGACTTCATTTAGTCCATTTAAACCCACTATTATTTTATTAACTTATTTACTTGAAGTAACACCTTTAAGTGAAATTTTCAGTAATTTAGGAACACATTTCAAGTTTATAATTCTTTGATGTTGGTCACATGACATGCAGGTAAACAAAATATGTATTATTTTTTTAGTGTTTTATTTAGATTTTATTTTACAATCTGTGTGATTTAATGAATTATTACCTTATCAACTCACAAATTGCAACATGTCAAAATAATTGCAATGCCTTTGTCTTTTACTGCAGATTAGAACTACAGAGGATGGAGCAGCTAGAGCGAGAAAGACAAGAGAGAGAGCGACAGGAAAGGGAAAGACAAGAAAGAGAACGACAAGCAGCTCCAGGTCAGTAGAAAGTGTTTAACCTCAACAGTCAAGATTTTTTGTAGTTGGATTATGAGACCATTGCTGTCTTCTGCAAGTAGAGACCAACCATGATGTTTTTTTTATGATATTCTATTCTATTTATTTGTATAGCACATTTAAAAACAACAGACGTTGGCCAAAGTGCTTTACATATCAAACACAACACATACAATCTAAAAATGGTAAAACACAGTAAAACAATCACAAAAATACTTAAAACAGATACAAATTGTGTTTAAGCATCTGATAACCAAAAAGCAGATTAGTTGACTGCTTAGAATTTTTGCAGCAGATTATTTTTGAAATCCCTATGAAAGAAGTGAATCAGAAAAGTGGGCTGTGTACTGATTTTTTTTGTTTTGTTATGTTATTTACAATCACATCTAATTGCATTCTTAAGTAGAACATATGTGACCCTGGACCACAAAACCAGTCTAAAGTCGCTGGGGTATATTTGTAGCAAAAGCCAAAAATACATGGTATGGGTTAAAATTATAGGTTTTTCTTTTATGCCAAAAATCATTAGGATATTAAGTAAAGATAATGCCCCATGAAGATATTTTGTAAATTCCCTACTGTAAATATATTAAAACTTAATTTTTGATTAGTAATATGCATTGCTAAGAACTTCATTTGGACAGCTTTAAAGGTGATTTTCTCAATATTTTGATTTTTTTGCACCCTCAGATTCCAGATTTTCAATAGTTGTATCTCGGCCAAATATTGTCTTATCCTAACAAACCATATATCAATGGAAAGATTATTTATTCAGCTTTCAGATGATGTATAATCTCAATTTTGAAAAATTGACACTTAAGACTGGTTTTGTGGTCCAGGGTCACATATTATTAAAGGATAATTAATGTGTATTAACATTATTTGCAATAATGCAAAAAATATTGGTAAACCAATTTCTACCTTTGTTTCTGAGATAGCTATTTTAATAACTTAATTTTTCTGTTTTGAAAATTGTGCTTTTGTTCAACAGTAGTCATTCCTCCTGCACCACCTTTGGCCCCTGGAGGTCCTCCAGCTCCCCCTGGACCTCCACCTCCTCCTGGGCCCCCTCCATCTGGACCTCCCCCACCACCTGGACCTCCTCCCTTGGGAGGAGGAGCTCCACCTCCACCTGCTCCTCCTCTGCCCTCTTCTGGAGGAGGTGGAGGCGAGGGAGGAGGACCAGGTGGCGGTGGTCTCGCTTCTGCCCTGGCAGGTGCCAAACTCCGCAAAGTGCCCAAGGTGAGACAATGAGTGAATAGAGAATCACAGTAAGAGAATATCCAGATGTCAAAGCTATGAGTCACTTCCTGGTAACATTATTTATGGTCTTGGTGACATCACCTGAAAATGAAATTCCTTTTTAGAGTTATTTTAACCCATAATATTTCTTGAACTCTTTGGCTTGTGTGTGCAAGTTAACAGTGTTTTAAGTAAGAAATATGATAAAATCAGTATTTCATGTTGGAGAATGCAGAGAATGAAACACTGGAAAATCTAAAACTTATATAGTAAAAGTTTGCAATTTGTGAATCCATTCACAAATATGAAATTTCATATAAATTTACCTATTTAGCCATTTCCTGTAAATGTGGAGCCTGTTCTCCCATGATGTTGTGCACACATATTTGTTCCTGGCTGCGGTTATTGACTCAGTGCTTCCTCCTGCAGGATGATGTTGGTAGTGGCGGAGGAGGAGGTGGCAGTAGTGGCAGCAGTGCTGCGGCCAGTGTGGCGGCAACTCCTAAAGCAGACAGCAGCCGCAGCAGTGTGTCTATGTCCAGCGGAGGAGGAGGCCTGATGGGAGAGATGAGCGCAATTCTAGCACGTCGGTAAGTAGAAAAAAAATTCAAAACCATACAGTAAATGTATGCACAGAGCACAGGAACTTCTCTCAATTTAAAGGAGTCAGTTACCAAAATAAAGAAAAGGCAGGAACGGAGCAGTCAAACTAAAATATTCACTCAGAATGAAAGATATCAACCTCCGCTGCTCTACTATTGGAGAAACATGAAGGTCAACTTGGATCATGTGTGCCTTGATAACCAATCACATTATAGCTTTGACATCATTGAGTTGCAGTCAGACTTGTATGTAAAGTGCTGTTTGCAGATACCGCTAAATGAACAAGAAATGACGTAAACACTTACAAGAGAAATTTTTTTTCATTGCGAAGTCTTAAATCAAATTGAAGGTTTAATGGCAAACATGTTGAAGAATAGCCGAAAGCCTGTCGTTCATTATGTGATAAGCTGTTTCCTCACGAAAGCAGTTTATTTAGCCTACTGAAGCCTTTCCTCCATTTGACATCCATAAAAAAGTGAAAAAAAAAAGTTTTCTGTGCAGTTTAATGCTTTCCCCTGATTTCAATTCAGATTTCTTTTCATTGCCACCACAAATCCTTGTAAAACCTACAAGTAGGTGCATAAAAGAATAAACAGCAAATTAACAAAAATATATGAATTCTGGACACTGCAGAATATGGTGTACAATACAAAAAAAATATATAAACATAGAGTATTTCATTTCTTCAACCAGCTCATAAGAGCTGTTTGAATTGGGCTGAATTCTTCACTCTTTGTTTTTGATTCACTAAAAAGAACCAGACTGATTCATTTGAGAATGGTTGTGCTTTGTTGCATCACTACCGAGTACTACTTCTGCATTTGTGGAAGAATGGATGTTCAAGAACTGAAAGTCATTTGGTTTGGGTAGTTTTTTTTTATTTAAAGGTGGAACTGATTTTAAATAAGAATGGTTCTCAGTTTCTAACCGTAGATTTCACAGGCATAATATGACCACAAAGTGTAATACTGGACTAGATTATTATAATTTCAGTCTTGTAAATTGGTTTTTGGAAATAACTCTTTTTTTTCTCTGTTCACCCTGAAAGAAGATGTACTTGCATGACTAGAAAATAACAGCCTGAGGTGTTACCAAGACAGCTGTTGATCAAACAACTTCGGTAATAACCTTGTAATGTCGAGGCTTTAATAGCAGCAATGTATAGTACTTACATGAATTTCTCCTTAAATTGATTCCTCATTACAAAAATATTTGTTACTTGAGCTGTGAAGAAGTGTGACTAGGTGGATAAACTTCGGGTTTTGCATTGCTGACATAATTCCTGTAACTGCAGGTGCAGAACTCTATTCTATAGTGTTTTATAACTTCCTGGATTATATGTTTGCATATGTTGCATGTTTGTGAATCACTCTGTCCTAGATTAAATTGCCACATGTGTGCCACCATAAAAGGATAGGTAACCCAATAATGAAAATGGTAACACTTTATTTTGATTGTCCACTTTAGACATTCTACTAACAGTAAGTAACTTTGCAACTACATGTCAACTAGAAGTCATTAGAGTATTAGTAGACTGTCTGCTTAATATCTTCTAACACTTTATTTTGACAGGCCCACAACATACAACATACTGACTATGAGAAACTTTGCAACTATATGTCAACTTATTCTACTAACCCTAAACCTACCCTAACAGTCTACTCTGAGAGTTAGTAGACATGTAGTTGCAAATTAATGAGGATTAGTTGACATGTAGTTGCAAAGTTACTTATGGTTAGTAGAATGTCTAAAGTGGGCTATCAAAATAAAGTGTAACCAGTAAGATCATTCTTACTGATCTTCATATTTTTCCAAACCCAAAAGACTTTCACTCCTCTTTCAAACACATATATTTTTGATGACATTTTTAGCCTACAATTGAAAGTCCATTCCGCTAAAACTTCGAAAATTCATAAAGACATTATACACACAAGTCTTCTGAAGAGAGACGGCCTCTTTATAAAAGGAAAATACTTAATTTAGGCTTTTATTCACATATAAACATTGATGAATAAATAAGTACATCACATCAAAAATAGTAAACAGAATTTCAAACATGTTTGTAATTTTTCATGATACTTGAGAAAAAATTTTTTTAAAGGGGTCCTAATATGCTCTTTTACAAAGTCTTGATTTTGTTTTGGGGGTGTACTAGAACAGGCTCTCATACTAGGTTGTTCGAAAAACACATTATTTTTCACATATTTTGCATTATTACAACACCTCTCTCCCCAGTCTGGCATAAGCGGCTCGAATAGTTCCTGTATCAAATGAAGGCCCGCCTTCTGAAAGACGAAATGTGCTGTGATTGGTGAGCTGGGCCAGTGTGTGTTGTGATTGACTCCACTCGGCGCCTGGTCAGGAAATGTCATGCCCCTTACCATACGAGCCTGCGAGTTTCAGTGTAAATATTGCGTCAAAATCAAATCAATTTGAGCGCGATTTAAACCCGGATGATTGTAAGCACTCTAAGTTCGTCTGCCTTGGGAAAGCTAGCGTGTCTCCGACATAATGATAACACTCGTTGCCTTCTCTAGTGCAGCTCAACCAGGTCTCATCCCATTCGTCAGTATTTGTGATATACTTCGTTGTAGTTTTTGAAAAGTGATTTCTGTTCAATAAAATATCTCCTTTTGAATTGGACTTTGAGCTTTGTAACTTTGCAGATCTTTTTTATGCTCAAACAGCAACATTACAGACTAACTAAAGTTGAAAAAGTGAAAAAGCATAATACGACCCCTTTAACTGACGTCATGCTACTGATACTGTTTTAGACTTTGAGTAGTAAATAATAACCCATAATATTCTATGAACTCTTTGGCTTGTGTGTAAAAATGTGCTGTAAATGACTGATGTTTTTAGAACTTACTGTTGTCATTGTGTCTGTTGATACAGGAGAAAAGCAGCAGATAAAGGGGAGAAGGCACTCCCCAAAGCAGAGGAGCCCAGTAATGTATGAACACCTTCAATCTTTTAAGGCTCATTATGGATTAGTGCTGTCAAACGATGAATCGCATCCAAAATAAATGTTTTTGTTTACATAATATATGTGTGAACTGTGTATATTTATATATATATATATATATATATATATATATACATATTATATTATATATACTATTTTGAAAATATTTACATGTATATATTTGTATTCATATAATTTATATATTATATATAAATATATTTAATATATAAACAACATATATTTTTTTAAATATATATATGGATGTGTGTGTATTTATATATACATAAATATACACAGTACACACATATTATGTAAACAAAAACGTTTATTTTGGATGCGATTAATCACGATTAATCGTTTGACAGCACTATTATGGATAATTGTGTCAATTCCACAAAAAAAAAAAGAAGCATTTTTTCCCCCCCAAACCAGTAAGTGCAAAACCAACCCTGCAGCCGATTCTAAAGATTGAATTATATAAATTGATCACAGTGCTGATTACCTACATAACGCTAAAACAAATTCCAACCTAATACTTAACCTTAGTGTAGCGTTGATTGATAGCATTATTGTGACTAAGATTTTTTTGAAAGTCTAAAATTTTCTTAAAAGTATTTTTTGGTACTAGGACCACTGAAATTGGCTGCGGTGTGGTATTTGTTTGTGGGAAAAATCCTGCAAGAATTTCCTGTAAAATTCCTGTATATCCTGTAACTTTCCTGTAAATCGACCATTTAAAGTGCATGCAAAAGTCTTAAGTTATTTAAAGAGGTTGTCTATAGACTTGAGATGGAATATAGCCTCTATTACTGTAAATGTAAGTACTAAAACTGAGTTAGACTTGAAAAGCCAGCACTAATACTGAACGCTGAGGAAACACTTTCATTCTCCTCTTGATCTGTTTCCTTTCCTTTGCCTGATGATCTTCAGGATGATTCCGACACTCAAGGCCCAGGCGGTAAGAACACAATGCATTTGTGATCGAGATTTGTGACATTTAGATACTCATTGAATGTTTTCTCATTATCTGTGATTTTTGATTAACAGAATTTAGGAGACCATGGGAAAAATCAGCCACCATGCCCAGGTAAACATTCATTTACAGACACTAGATGCTTATTAGTTATACATAGAACTGAAAACTTTGTTTGTACCAAGTACCAGCACTGTCTCCATTAGTCTGATGTTTGAAGAACTCCAGCTGTTGACTGTGACTGTCCATAGGGCCCTGTAGTTTAAATTTAAAGTGAAGTGTATATATACAGTACATGTCTCAAACAGGACTAACTCCGCACCCAGAGGTCTGGAGTCACCCTCTTCCTCTAGCCCATTTACCAGGTATTTTTACTATAGTATGCTCTTGTGTGGTTATGGACTAACACTGCTGGCGCCCCCCGGTTCCCCTGCTTCCACACACATTTAACTAAACATGCAATAAAGTAGTATACAACTCAAGCCAATGGATTACACTGATTTCACATAGTTTAAAAGGGTTTTTAACATAGCGCTTTGCATAATGGCCAACAACACCCTTTAATCTTGTGAAAATCATGTAACACATGGCCCCTTGTACCTTATAGCTTCTATAAAGTATGTATAGAATATAAAGTGTATATATATATATATATATATATATATGTATCTCT
>NW_015557235.1:166068-171608 GCF_001515605.1 Sinocyclocheilus anshuiensis | reverse complement strand
CACACGGCCCCTTGTACCTTATAGATTCTATAAAGTATGTATAGAATATAAAGTGTATATATATATATATATATATATATATATGTATCTCTCACACACACACTACTGTTCAAAAGTTTCTTAAGTCTCTTAAGCCCAATAAGGCTCCATTTTTTAGGAGTACAGTAAATAATTAAATCTTGCAAAATATTACTATGATTTAAAATAACAGTTTCAAAATATTTTAATATGTAATTTAAAATGTAATTGAATTTTTAGCAGCCATTACTCCGGTCTTCAGTATATCATGATCCTTCAGAAATTTCTCTGATATGCTGATTTGGTGTTTAAGAAGCATTATTCATCATATTTTTTATAATATTGCTGTGCTGCTTAATATTTTTTCAGCATTCTTTAAATAGAATGCTCAAAAGAACTATATTTATTTGAAATAGAAATGTTTTGCAACAATGTAAAAGTCTTCAACTTTTGATCAATTTGCATCCTTTCTTAATAAAACATTATATAAACATTATAAAACATATATATAACCCATGGTCTGTAGGCTACCATGGTCTTTCTGAATACTTGATTCTGATTGGCTGGAAGGTGTGCATTAAAACCATGAAATCACAGTTCTATACTGAAGCACACAAACAGAAACATTCGACAAGATGCGTGTTAAATATCGCATGCGATTAATCGTGCAGCCCTAATTCAGGAGCACAGAAACTTGTCAAAACTGCCCTGTGACTTTTATTAATAAAATACCACCGATACTGAATTTTTCTCAGCAATGACGTGGTAACATCACTGTTTTTTAAGTAATAAAATTCGGTTTGAGGCCCTGGTAATGGTGCCATGGAGGACGGTGCTTGTGCCATCAGCCGAAAATGTTGTGTGATTCTGTACAGGATTCAGACAGTCTTTACTACTGGAGGGTGTTTTCATAAGATCAGCTATTGAAACAACATTAAGTGAACCTATGAAAGGAATATTTTACTTTATGGGGCACTTTTATCTTTGAGGACATTCTCAAAATTAGTCAGATTTAGCTAACATGTCATTTCTAAGCAGATCGTCAGCAAGTTTGTCACGAGTGTATACACACACAAACACAGAGTTGGTTCAGGTAGACTGTATTTAACTTGACTCATGTGACTGGAGTGGATCTAAGTTTCTGAGCTTGTTTGGCTTCAACTTGTGGGCTTTGGAAAACTCTTTGGCTTTCTGTAGTGTCTGTAGATCTGTGCAGCACTGTCACAGTATTCCATGCTTTTTTCAACAGTATTACATGCTTCGAGGGTTCTTGCAGTTGCCTTCAGGCTTGGATTTATTTCATTGATTCTGCTGCTGTTCTCTTATCGTCCACTGGGGGCTCTCTGTTACTGACTATATTTCTTTTGTTCCCAGATCTGTGTAGGAGCCCATATTAAAGCTGTCTCCACATCCATAACTTTAAACTGCAGTGTCACTTTTTGCCCAAATTCATATTAACCCTTTTAAATAGTGTGCAAGGTTAGAATTAGCACCCAAAATTGTTCTTTAAAATATGAAGTTAGTGGTGCACAGCTGATGGGCATTTTTCAAAATATCCTTGCAAATTTGTCCACTTGAAATTTGCATACATGCCCTTGTCCATTGAAAAAGATAAAGGAAATGCATGAATATAGAAATGAACTGCGCTCATAGCAGCCTTTTTGCAATGACATTCCAGTTGAAGCCATGGAAGTGGATGAGACTTTGATGTTGGTCTTTCCTTTGAATAACTCTAAAAGTCTCTTTGGACTTCTTTAGACCGGTTTATTGCATTTTGGGATGGTGTACAGACCATTGCTTTTGCTTTCCCTTTTTGTTCTTATTTTTCCTATTCTTTTTTCCTATTTCTATTTAATAAATACTTGTTTTCCTGTATTTTCAGGATGAAACCCAGTAGCCAATCAGCAGAGCCCGAGAGTGGAGAAGGAGAGTCCGAGATGGAACGAATGAAACAGGTCAGAACTGAAGTCGATAAACGAATAGCTTACCATACAGGTCAAAAGTATCAGAGTGCCAATGCACTCTGATAAGTTGATAGGACAATGCATGCATACATACATACAGATACACATGTGTGACCCTGGATGACAAAACCAGTCATAAAGGTACATTGAGAAAATCTGGAAGCTGAATAAATAAGCTTTCCATTGATGTATGGTTTGTTAGGATAGGACAATATTTGGCCGAGATACAACTATTTGAAAATCTGGAATCTGAGGGTGCAAAATATCTAAATATTGAGAAAATCGCCTTTAAAGTTGTCCAAATGAAGTTCTTAGCAATGCATATTACTAATCAAAAATTAAGTTGTAATATATTTACAGTAGGAAATTTACTAAATATATCCATGGAACATGATCTTTACTTAAAAAGAAAAAATCATAAAAAAATCATTTTCATAAAAGAAAAATCAATAATTTTGACCCATACAATGTATTTTTGGCTATTGCTACAAATATACCCCAGCGATATATATATATATATATAACCCTACATATTACAAAGATTTATTAGCATGTGAACATGAATTTGTTTATATGTGTCCATCTGATGTTTAGGAGCTGCTAGAGGAGGTGAGAAAAGAGCTTCAGAAGGTTAAGAATGAAATCATTGGAGGTGAGAAAATCAATTTTTCCTCTGCATTTCTCTTCCTTTTTCAAATGATTATTTGCTGTATTCATTTATTCCTGTGTGTTCTTTCACAGCCTTTATTCAGGAGTTACAGAAACGAGGATCTACATAGTCCCACAGAAATTGATGGGAAGGGATCACTCGGTCCTGAGAACCCAGGGATACACACACACACACACACACGCAAGCACCCAGGGACTTAATGCTTAATCATTACCATTCAGCCCAAGATGAGCTTTCTTGTACCTTTACCTGCCATTGTTTTCTTTCACATTCATCCATTTCCTTTCTCTCCACGTTTAGTTTTACATATTTTGTTTTCCACTTAATGATTTACATACTGTACACATCATCACCCTCACGCTTGATTCCTGTAATACACAGTGCATAAATCCTCACCCATAAACTTAATACTTGCCTAAAGTTATTGTATTCAGGGAATATAGCATATCAACTATCCCAGTGACTGTAACGGCCATATACAGACCCGCAGAGCTATGATGCAACAATAAGGAGGCAAAAACAAGATGGATTTAGGAGAAAATACCTGCAGTACACACACTATCTACCACACACACACCTCATGACCGGACCATAATGTCAGGTCCCATTCTTGTGCTTTTAGCTGGGAGATTTTCACATCAGACCTGGTTTAGGGAAAACAAAAGCATATTTTTCACTTTAATTTGAAGCTCAGAGCTTTGTGTTTCATGTGTGTGGATGCATGTTTGTGTTTATGGACGTATGGCTGCACTTGCCTCTGTTTATCAGTGCCATCTTGTACGCGGTCACCTGACCGAAACAACTGTTGTCATAGCTTCAGCCCTCATTTGAGATGTTTTTAAACTTTGTGTTGAGATATGAAATAATATGGCCATGATCATTTTTATCTGTTGGCCATGCCAAACTGCCTTGGAAAATACATATAAATATAAATATATAAAAGGTATATATTTGTTTTGAGGGAAAAAGATAGAAAACTTGAGATAATGTTTCTATTTTAATTGAAATGATTGGTGAATGGGGACTTATTGTGATTATAATGTTTTCTTTTCAGAGATTGTTATTTTCGGATTTCTGTTAAACTTCTGTTTCTTTTTTTCTATAGAATATAGGCTTTTTACACTGAAATATATAAAGAAAAATTGCGTAGAGACACTGGATTAGATGCCTTTATAGTCAAATACAGCTGCTTCTTCTACTGCACTTGTGTCTGCCTTTTTTTTTTTCCAATCATCATACAACTACATATACAATAAACATATTTTATGGCCTTGCCACAAACACATTTGGCTTATTCATTAGATTTTATTCTGTTAGAGGTGTTTCAGATACAAAAATGGATATGACAATACAGGTAACCTAGCATAGTTATATAGGATGAGAAATACTGAAGTGAAACCTGAAATCAGCATTATTTCAATGCAATATATACAGAAGTACCATAGTAAAACTTACTCTTGAGCGATGGAAACATGTTTGCAGCACATGTATTGTCATCCACACATACTAGGCATAATAAAAACAGCCTTGTTATGAAATACAGGAAACAATTTCTTTGACTATATAAATGTTTATTTAGCTGTGGCTGAGAGAGCAACAGCAGAAGGATAATGAGCTGTTGTTTCCTGTTATGAATGGACCCAAGCAGAGCTGTCAACAACTACTACTATCTCACTCGGCTTTTATTAGCCAACCCTGATAAACACATTTGATTCCAGAATAGAGGATTAGAATAACCTCAACAACAGACCAAACTGAGTGCAATAACAATACACAAATGTTACAATTCTTCAGATAATGTCTGTTCTTTAGAAATTGTTTTCTTTGTCGCGCATGTTTTTCACTTTCCACTGGCCCCGTCATATGGGAAAAAACGGCCATAAAAATAACCACAAATAAGTATCCGATTGCGATGAAGTTGCTTTTATGGACCAGTTCAATAAACAGAATTTTAGACAAAATTGTACCTGTCACTGCATAATTATGGCTGCTATAGTCAGTGCTGGGTAGTAACTGATTACATGTAAACTGGATTAATTAATCAGATTCCAAAAATCAAGTATAGCCTACGGTCCTTGATTCTGATTGGTGGAGCCAAGTTCGAAGCTGTTGTAAATTACGCTACAAACGTACACCTTTGTTTACATTTGTGTGTTGCTCGGCAACCACTTTATTGGAACCACAACCGTTTCTGAGGAACTACATTGTTTAGCGGAAGAATAATGTTTTTATTAATATCATTATACTTTATTTGCTCTGTTTTATTTTGTGAAACCTTACTACGTATAGGGAATAACCGTCTTCGCGTCGTGCCTAACAACGCCCCTTAGCTGTTATAAATTCACCGTAAACCACCGCTTCTTGGGGCTTATTGCTTTATTTTATAATGCTCATAATCAAGATTACAGTTACTTTTTATGGATTACATATTATTCACACAGTGGCAGTAAATCATTCATAATTTATTGATTCTTCCTAATTCTTTTTTTTTTTTATGTAAAATAAAGCACCTCTCAAGCAATCGTCATGTATGAAACAAATAATTAGGCAAGTTACTAAAACACTGGTGATGTATAGCTGTGAAACAGTGTCTTAATCATATCCAGAGTGACCTTGAGTAACTGTTTATTCTAAGTTGGACAAACATTTTTTAAACTTGAAAGACTTTGGGCATGTAATGGCGTTGTTATCATGTTTGTTAATGTTTGTTCATGAAACGCAGGGATTCCCAAATTAGTCTGCTTGTGAATGAATCAGTGTTTTTGGAACAAATCAGCTGAATGAATAATTAAACGAATCACTCATTGCTGCGTCCAAAATTGCACACTTTCTAAGGTGCTTCTTTTAAAGAAGTAATTACTTTGCGACCATAAAAAAAAAGAAATATA
>NW_015557235.1:158461-165773 GCF_001515605.1 Sinocyclocheilus anshuiensis | reverse complement strand
GCAAATATAAAAAAAAAAAAATATATATATATATATATATATATATATATGTGTGTGTGTGTTTAATGTATTCTCTATGTAGTATGATAGTATGAATGAAATCAGGACACAGATGGTGTCATTATCATGAAGTGACCAGTTGCATGCATTGCTGCAGTAGTAGGTAATCTGGCGGTAATCTATCAGATGCTTTTATCCAAAGCGATTTACAAATGAGATATATATTTATGTGTTTTAGGACAACTTTGATGAAAGGTTTTGATCCGCTTCAAATGTTGACTAGTGTATATATTATAATACCAATAATACTAATAATAATAATTATTATTATTATTATTAAATTTAATTAGTAGTAGTAGTAGTAGTATTGCTGTTTTAATATATTTTGGAATTGTACAGCATTATTATCCTTTCATTTTGCCAACAACAGATTTATCCTCTCGTCTGAGAGGTCACACTACAGTTTGACAATTCATGCCCTTGGTTCTAGAAACCCATGAGTCTGTGTGTAGTCAGGTTTAAGTCCCCACCAGGTTATATAAACCAGTACACACACACACACACACACACACACACACAATGACACACATAATGATAATTAATTAGTACTCCAATGCACTTCAAAAATAGCAGCATAAAAGGTATTTTAAAGACTATTTATAAAAATAACCACAAAACATGCTCACGTTGGAAAATATTCTCTTTTAACCTCAAGCCTTTGAAAAATAAACGCTGCAGAGGAACTGTGGCAGATAACCAGTAGAGGGAGCTTATATACAGTAAATGTATGTATTACAATATTGAAATAGCAACCGACGAAACAATCCAGACATTTATGATTTTATTATAAAATCATAACCTCACTATCATTACAAAACTGACAAACAGCAACACAAAAAACGGACCTTTTCAAATTTCGGACGTTGGCCGTGACGTCGCGCCGCGCTGAGCGTGAGCTGAGGTCATTTCCTGTTTGTGCTCCCGTTGAGTCGCTAGACGGAGGCCTATCCGCGATACCACCACCACCGTAACAACGCTCACAGACCTACAGGACGGCCACGGCGAGCTTTTCAAAAGCCTTAAACGCGTCAAATAGGCGTTGTGGGATGAGTTTGGGCGACCGGGTTCGAGTTTCGGGCCACTGAGGGGCGGTTTGTGAGGAAATTCGGGCGGTTGGGTGTTGTTTTTTTTGGGGCAGCTGAGTGGTCATTGGCAGAGCTCAATACACAGCAGCTCGCGAGAGGAATAAACACGTTTCACGTCTCTAAACACCCTTGTTTCACTCCACTTACATGGGCTTTTGAGGATTTGTACATTTCAGTTAACCAACACATCGCAGGAGAATAAAAGTGGAGGTAAGGGGCTAAAATGTGCATCGATGATTGATGGCTAGCGTGATGTTTAGCCTAGCCCGAGTCTCTATATTTAAATTGCTCTTAAATGTTATGTTTTGTTGCGCTTTGGGATACATTCCCAGACAAATCTGTTTATCAATATGTATTTCTCAGGTTTACCGTACAGATAACCCGCATCTCCCGTCGTAACACATGTTTGTCACTCCGTTTTTCTTTACAAATCAGTTTATTAAATACAAACACGCTTATAGATTAATTTAAACCCATTTGGCGCTTCTGCTGATCTCTCCCGCGGGGTCCTTGCTTGCTGATCCATTGTAAGTGCATCATTGTGGCTTGACGGAGATCTCAGTCTATTAAGTTAAAAAAAGAACAGCTGAATTAGTGGAAGTGAGAATGTATTATCGATCAGGCCATTTACACGCTGTACAGATGCATGATGTATGTGGATCTATAGGGTGAACTCACCCTATGCTGTATGATCGATCAAAGTGATGCTACTTTGCCTTTGGTTTTATTAATAGAGGTGCCATGCTGTTCCGCGTGGAGTTCAATGCAATTATGTAGGCATGTTTAAAATATGGAAACGTTATTTAAGGTTAAAGTAGTCAGATGTTTGACAGATATGAAATATTGCATCTGTCAGGTTTGTGCATGAGGCCTGAAGGTTATTGAGGTTAACGGGTCAGATTCAGGACATCTCTGTCTGGAATTATTCCACTTGGTACAGAAAGTGTGCAATCATTAGTTTGTTGAAATGGTCACAGCTCTGTGGACTTCAAAGTGCGTGTGTGTGTGTGCAAGAGAGTTGTTGTTGAAAAAGAGGAACAGACAGACCACTGACCGATTGATGCACGCACACTAGATGCATGTATATATGCCAGCAATAGAGATGGATGGTCATTGTGTTTTTAATGCCAGTGCATGTGTTAAGAAGTTGTGTAATGGACTAGCAGGGGCGTCACAAGGTGGGGATTTTATTTTGCATGGATAATCCAGTGTTGTGCCCATGGTGATGGGACAACATGCCAGATCTGTGCCAGAGGCACTGCTATGCCAGGGAACTCCTCTGGCACAGACTGATCATATACTCGCAACAAACATAAAACAGCTTTTTTTGGGCTGTTTGCAAAGGCAAGAATCTCTATTACTATTGTATAGGTTTAGTGGTTTAAAGGGGTCATATGATGCTATTTTAAAGATCGTTATTTTGTGTATTTGGTGTAACAGAATATGTTGACATGCTTTAATGTTCAAAAAACACATTCTTTTTCAAATACTGTACATTATTGTAGGTCCTCTATGCCCCGCCTCTCTCAAACACGTCGTTTTCAACAAAGCCCCCTCCTTTGACAAGCGCAGTCTGCTCTGATTGGCCAGCTGAACCAGTGCATTGTGATTGGCTGAACACCACAAGCACGTGTCGGAAATTCCAAGAGCTTGTAACACTCCAAAGAGAAAGGAAAAATTTAAATCGCATCATATGACCCCTTTAAAATGCTGAACATGAAACTATGACATGCATTTTGTCCAGCACTGTTTGTACTACATATTTGAAAGATGCTACTTCAAATTGTGGTTTTGTTAAGGATATTTATTAAGAGATCAATGATAGAAAATAAGCAGAAAATTCCAAAGATTAACATTAAAGTAAGGACCAGAGCCATATCAAGGCTCCAGAAAATTAAATCAAGCTGAAACTGGGCTTTTTGGACTTGGGCCACTCTTCAACAAAAAAAAAATGAACAAACGATAATCTTAAAAAAAAAAAAAGTTAAAATATTCTGTGACAAGCTGAAATTTTCTTCTCAGATGAATTTAATAAAATATTAGGCTAAGAATTTTTTTTATATCTGTTTTATATACTAAGTTTATTTTTCTTACCACTCTGCCAGTTTCTTTTTTTCTTCTTTTAAGCTTAAATGTAACATAATTTGGTAAGATTTATCCTTAAAATAATTTACACATTTTCAATGCAGTAAGAAAAATTAATTCATTTTGGCACTGACAATAACTCTTATCATCTTTAATATTTTATACAATGTCACTGTTCAAGTAGATTTCTCTAATACCTTGTTTTAAGCATTTAGAAGGGTTTTAAGCATTTCTTTAGAAGGGTTGCACCAATCTTAACATTCTGACAGATATAAGACAGTTATTATTTTAATGTTATGGTCAACAGATAAAAGGACAATATTTTGATAGTTTTGACCCTCATGTTGTTCCAAACCTGTATGACTTTCTTTTGCGTAACACAAAAGAAGATATTTTAAAGAGCAGGTCATATGGGTTTTTGAAGAATATCTCTTTTGCAGTTTATAACGTAGCTATCCTTAAATGAAAACAATCTGCAAAGTTGTTAATCAAAAAAGTGCATGATAAATAAAGATATTGTCTCTCAAAAGAGAGAGTCGATTCTGAATCGCCTAAACGAGTCGTCATATTTTCGGATCTTTTGCCTGTTACCGTATAAGTCACTGGGTAACACATTTGCATAATCCCGGCCTGCCCGCGAAATACGAACAGAGTCTGACCTACCCACAAACACTTCCGCTAGTTAGTGTGTTTACATCATGTTGAGAAGACGCTGTGTTCAAGGATACCACAGAAATACAATTTGAACCTTTTGTTGTGTGCATGTCATTTTACCAAGGACTGCTTCTCTAATCTTGGTTTTTATCTTCGTTGGCATCTTCTATCTTCTTAATTTGGACTAACAAGCTCTCTGAAGCACAACCGTCCAACAAAGATATAATTTATTGACATGCTTTTTCTCCAAATTAACTTAATAACATAGTCGAGTGTTTGAAATACTTCTTTTTGTGACCAGATGTGGTTTCATATTACAGAATGATAGTATTATATACAGTGATAAAGGCCATGTCGATTAACATTGCATTATAAATATACTTTCCTTATAAAAATACCCAAGATTGAAGAACACAGATAAACCATATATTTTGTGCAGTCGTATGTTTATTTTCCTCAAGTTTCATCAGTTAAAATGTCTCTACCTCCGTTGTGCGTTTTATTCAGCGATAACAGTATACCTTCCTGGAGCGTCGGCAGTAGTATTTCTTCTGCTATGGATATGTGGAGTTTCTGTGCAAGAGCGCCCTCTGGCTTCCAGTATGAATTAAACCGTCTTTACATTATGTGTGAACTCATTAACCTCTTAAGACCCGGCAAAACATTTAAGGAAAATTTTTTTATTTTTTGATGTCATTACATTTAGATCATTTAAAAAAATGTAAACAAAAATAAAAAAAATTATATTTCATTCATAAGTTATGCTACGTCCTTGGTAGAGGACTAATGGGAGTAATAATTGACAAGATTTTCATAATAATATATAATATTTCATAGGAATATTGAAATATAATTTGTTTCCCTATTCATTTGTTGTGTCTCCCAAAATGCGTAATAAACATGCTTTTAGTCCCGGTGTCGTCATATGAGGACATGTATGAAATCAACCTCCTGTTTCGTAACAGAAAGTCATATTTTGATTTGAAACCCCATATAACATTTTCCTGAGATGTTGATTTATGACACAGTTTAAAAATTTGTCCGATTTAAATGACAATTACAAAATATTACCATATTTCGATAAGAGTGTCACTAAATTAATATCAGACATTTTTGAAGACCGAGGAGAGGGGGTGGTCATAGTGAAACATCCAAACATTTAGTATCTCTGAAAAGCCCTGAATGTGCTCTGTACAGGACATCCAGACTTAAAACTGTGGCATGTATAGTCTCAGAGAAATTCACTAAAATATAATGTCCTCATATGAGGATGCAGGGTCTCAGGAGGTTAAAGGTTTCAAAATATTTCTGAGAGAAAATACATTATATACCCTATAATACAGACATTAGACACATCTTTCTCCCTCCATTTTTCCAGAACCAAATCATGCTATACCGTCAATATATACCTCACCTTTTTGAGGTATTAAATGGGAATAAGATGTGACTTTGATAGATGGGCACTGAGTAATTACATGTTTCATTAAGAAAAATTCAGTGTCCAAAACCCATGATTTGATCATTGTACAATGTGAAAAAAATATTGTAATGCGATATGTGGTAAAGAAACGGTACATAGCAAAGTTCCACACTAGCTGTTAACATGCATGCACACCTGCTACTGAATCCACACAAAACAATATAAAGGAAACAATTCATTAATTGATTCGGGATTCCAATCCAAGATTTACAGATTTATGAATGAAACCTCTTAGAATATGAATTTCAGTCTGAGATCAACTTCTCTCACTGCTATTTTTGTAATAGAAGCCCTTACAAAAACAACTTATACAAGAGGTACCTCAGTATATATATAATGGCACTGAAAAATTATGACTCCTGTGTACCATGGTTATCACTATTGCTTACCATGGTACTTTTCATAAAGAGAGATTCTTGCACTAACAAATTTTATACAAGGTTACAACTTGCCAATACTGATATTCAGTAATTAAATTAAGTATAACTGATCAGTAAGCTGGAGCTGTGACTCTGCTTAATGATTGAACGAGAGCGAGAGAGAGAGATACAAATAATGAAACAAGATGTAACTGTCCAATTCATTGGAATGTTGAAGTGTCAGTCAAG
The DNA here is from genome assembly GCF_001515605.1 of Sinocyclocheilus anshuiensis. Classification (NCBI taxonomy): domain Eukaryota; kingdom Metazoa; phylum Chordata; class Actinopteri; order Cypriniformes; family Cyprinidae; genus Sinocyclocheilus; species Sinocyclocheilus anshuiensis. The sequence continues at coordinate 159,801 of NW_015557235.1, read as the reverse complement.
TGTGGTTCATATCACATTGGTGTGGTAGGGGGTCAGAGGGGTGTGAGCCTTGAGGGTCTCTATTAGTCATACTGGTCCCTCAGTCATGCCCTCCAGAGGCAGGCTGGTGGCATTAATAGTGGGTAGAGGTTGATCCTGGGAGAATGGCATGTTGTGGGCAGTCGCTACAGCAAGACTAGCATATGGCAGGTGGCAGTCTATGTCCAGGATGGGTGGGTAGTGCTGCCGATAACAGATGTAGGCAAAGAAGAGGCCAATCAATCCCCCAACAAAAGCATCTGTGAGGAACAAATCAAGGTTCACCAAGTAAGACATAGTCTCAACAAATCTGCAAGTAGGACCTTGGTCCATATATTCATTCAGCTGTATTTCTTTCTTACTGCGTGTCTTTAATATAATACTACTGTATGTTTTCATTCTTTTATTGTTGTTATTCCCATGAATAATTCAAATAAACCACAAAGAGGATGGATTGTATTTTACAGCAAACAAAGCTTTATAGAAGACAAAGGCATCATTTACCCTAAGGCTATGCTATATCTAATTGTGGCTCTACTGAACTGGGTCTTTTAGTGGCCAGAGAAGATAATGTTTTGCTACTGACATAGGATTCTTCAGCAAACACGATTCACCTAATGGCTTCTGCCATTTAATGCCACCCTGGAAGGAAGTATTTAAGCACCACCATTGTGAGGGTTGTTAAAAGAGCTGTACTGCACACTGACACACCGCTGTATAACCAAACCTCAAAGCAATTTCATTCCCAAAAATTGAGGACTAAAATAAAATCAAATGACGGAAACATAATTTTGAGGAAAGACTGATAAATTGCCCCTGGAACAAACCCACACTCATTAGATCAGCTTGCTACAGGCCAAGCTTGTATGAGTCCACAACTTGTATTTACTTGGACCAGATTGGACCCATCAAGTTTAATGGTCCATGCCACTATTGTTCAGGGGTGCGTTTCCCAAAAGCATCATTAGCTAACTACGGTCCTTAGTTCCACTGAACTCTATTCGTAACGATGGAACTTGCGACCATAGTTGCTTTTGGAAAACGCAGCCCAGATTAGTTCTGTTCTATTACCCAGCAGTCCTCGGGACAGGTCCATATAAAGTCACACATATTGTATGTTATAAGTATCTGCTTGCAGTTGTTTGTCTGATATGAGGTGTCCTTCTGCGAAGTGACAAGTAAATAAATGAATATGTATATATAACCAAATTAAGTGTTAATATGCATATTTATAGTTTAAAGTGCCCCTATTATGCCATTTTTAAGGTTGCTAATATTGTTTTATGAGTCTCCTAAAACAGGTTTACATGCATGCAAGGTCA